>NC_060267.1:21551355-21716355 GCF_021613505.1 Equus quagga | reverse complement strand
TCTCAGGCTTCATAACAACCTGACGTGTTACAAGTGGGGTAAAGAGGGTTAAGATGCTAAGTACCTTGACCAAGGTCAGATGGCAAGGACGTGGAGCTATGTAGCCAGCACGCCTAGAGCCTAATTATAGAGAGTGATTAGAGTTCTTTCCGCGGGAGTCAGACAGCTAGTACAGACACAAGACACCTATTTTTGGTGCAAATCTTTGTTTCTATTTGCTGCATTGTTTCTATGAAGTATTTTCTTCCTATGCATTTGTTGTCTTTGTAAGATTTTCCATAATTCCTCAGATATCTTTTCCAAGTATTACATTTATTAATTTGGCATCAGTTAACTTCTTAGAGCCAGAAAAACTTTTTGGGGATTCCCTCAACAAAGAGACATTTCTAAGCCAAAGGTTCATAGTAAACTGAAAGCACAGTTCCCACTCAGCTGCTGTCTATCCTAGTGTGTAGTTCGAACAACTGTTAGCTGACTGTTGGACAGTAACTCCTCCTAAACGTTTTTAGGATGTTAATAAGATGTTTGCCTGTGTATATACCTCCCTTAAAGCTCCTTCAGCTTGCCATTTCAGCGGAGCGAGGACCTCTGCCGCTGGTTTGGAGGGTTAAGGAGAGTCCTGCCGGGAGGCTGGGACGAGCTTACGAATGCTACCCAGTAAGCTACAAGGTAAAACCAGGGCCGGAGGAGAATTACAAAGTGGGCCGTTCAGCCACGCGACAGGCTTCATTTGATTGGTAGGTGGGGAAGGCAAAGGGGGAAGGGCTTCGTGGGGGAAGAAAAGTGGCTTTGAATTAGAGCCTTTAAAGGCCGGTAGAAATTGGACAGACCCAGTGGTCAGAGTGAGTCTGGAGAGGTCGGCTTCAGGAAGAGAGGAGATGGTAGACGAACGGGTGCAGGGGTTGGGTAACTAGGAAGAGATGGAAGCTGTAAGCACCTTCCACTCACACAGACAAAATGCGCAGAAACAGACCTCTCCCCAGAATTCCCAGGAGGAGCGGAGTGAGAGAGGCGGCTCAAGCAGAGAAGTGGCTCGGCCACCGGGGGAAGGGAACCTAAGGGGCTTCTCGAAGTGTAGTCGCAAACCAAACATAACTGGGAGGTTGAAGCACCCTCGGTTGAGAGGGACTCCAGAATCCCTGGACTAGACTGGACTGGACGGCCTCCTCCGCTGACGGGGGAAAACGTTCAGCCTTTGCTTTCGAGAGGATGGATTGCCCGGCGCGGTCGGCTCCGAGGCCCTGTTCACGGCCACGCCGTCTGTGACCCATCACACTAGACTGGTTTTCAGGTTGACCCTTGCAACAAATTCGCTCTTGCAGGGCGGTTGCCTGGGAACAGGCAGCTTTCTGAGTTGCACAACCTTTGAAAATTGGCCTCGTTTGTTAAACTAATACCAGTGAAAACAAAATCGCGGGAGCTGAAAGCTGCGACAGGCGAATACAGACAGCCCGACGCGAAGAGTCCGCACAGAACTTCATTCTCCCGCGCCGACCCGCGCGCGCTGATTGCTCTATTTCTGGTTCCCAACAGAAGCACCTCCCTATGCGATGCATTATGCATTATTCTTTCAGTGGGGAATTCTTCCCCCCCCAGATTCATAGATTTCTTTTTCCCATTGGGACAGGATTGAAAGAAAGGAAGAGATGAAGAATGATAGATTTGACTCACAAATCTAAACAATGGCTTTGAGTTAATTGTTGGCTTCTTGATTTTGTTTTTTTACAAATTTTTATTGGGAAAGATAACACATATAAGATCCCCGTCTCCCCAGAAGGCCTTTGCCCCATGTCAATCACAGCCTCCTACCTCCCCACATCAGTGCCACTATCCTGATTTTAAAAGCAATCACATCTTTTGAAGTTTTTTTGATCACTTAAGGGTAGGTCTCTACATACCATCATACAGTTTGGTCTATTTTTGAACTTAATATAGAAAGACAGTGTTGGATTGTATTTTGTTTCTTTTATCTTTCCCTCAACTCGTTCATAACCTCCATCTATATTGCCGCAATGGTAACAGTGCCTTTATTTTCATTGCTGAATGAGATTCCAACATTGATGGCACTTGGGTTGTTTCCAGTTTGGGGCTCTTACAGATGATGCCGTTGAACGTTCTTATCCTTGTCTCGTGGTGCACTTGGGCATGCGTTTCTGTTGAGCGTTTACTTGGCTGTGGAATTGTATCTAGTTACCTAGTGAGAACCGCCATAAAGCAGTTTGCAAATCATGTCCAAGGACGGTCCGTACTGGGTGCTAAGAGACCATAGGACGATCCAGGGCTGCCTCCAAGGAAGTTGGTTTTGGGGGATGGGCAAGAGGCTGGCTTAGCAAGGCTGCTGCCTCCCTCGTTAGCCTGAGCCGGCCGTTCGTAATTGTTTTAAGATTTTGTTTGAAGAAGTTCTGCTGTAAAGAGTTTGTTGGCAATACAGCATATGGAACTTACACTGCTCAGAGCAGGTATTTAATTAGTGTTAGTTGAATTCGATGGTTACTAGGAGTCTGAAGGATGAACAGGAAGAAGAGGCTGAATCGGGTGACCAGTCGGTTATTATAGTTGACTAGGGGAGAGATTGTGAGAACTTCATGAACTCTGGAGAGGGGCATTGGAAACAGACATATGGACGAGCCATTTCCGGTGCCCAAACTGCCCAGGCCGGTTGAGCAGGGTAGACCTGTGATGAGCGGGAAGGCGGGGCTGTGGACTGAGGCCTCTGTGAGCTTTGACTCTCCCACTGACTAGCTCCGTGATCCTGGGTCGGTAACTTGACCTCATCCTCATTTCTTCAGCTGTAAAATGAGGTAAATAATAGGACCACTTTCAGGGTTGTTATGAAAATTAAGGGAGATAATATAAATAAAATGCTGGCACTGGACCAGTAAGAAGCACTCAGGGGCAGCTGGGGCTGCTGTGATGGGGAGTGAACGTGGCACTTGGTAGAGCTAAGGCGGACGTGCTATCGGCTTAAAGAAAGACTTCTTGAAAGGACGACTTAGAGCTGTCACAATGGTAATTTTAGAAGTGGCTATAATTCCTTTGGCAAGTGTGTAAATAAAAACTTGTTTAAAAAAAAAATTAAGTATACACAGCCTGACCTTCCCAACGGCCGGGTTCCTACAAGAGTATGATTGCACCCTGGAACTGTGTGAACCCCCCGGGAACTGTTCAAGATCTCATCTAGAATTTGAAAACAAGGTTTAAAAAAGGGACGGGGTGGGGTGGGGGGCTGTTGTGAGATGCTGCTGCTGCTGCTTCTGAGCACAGGGATAGAATCCAAACGGTTTTTTAAGACAAGCTGTGATCTAATTAATTATGTTGTTCTAACAGAGCAGCTGCGATTGCTACAGGGGCTCTAAGAAAGTTTCATCCCGCTTTGCTTCTTGGCTCCACATCAGCCTCCCCCGGGCTGTAAACCATCCCCTACCCAGGGACGATTAAATTGGTCTGGGGGGAGGCCATGTATTGCTGTTTTTAAAGCTCTGTCTGCCACCCTAAATATGCAGCTAGATCGAAACCCACTCGACAAATTGTATTTCCATCGTTATCCAACAGGAGACAGTGGGAAAACCAGTCCAGGCGACAAGGGCAGAAATTCCCCAAGGAAATAGGAAATTTCAACATTCACATCTATTGACTCACTTCATCCACAAGGGAGGTAGGTAGCACTTTTTTAGGCCACTCCAGCTCAGAGAATATACTCAAGGTCACAAAGTCGTGCCCTAGTTCTCTGCGAGCTTTAAAGCCCCGACCCTTACAGCACGCGTGGCTTTTCTCCAGCGCGCAGAGGATGGGCGGGAACGCGCTCCAGCTGGTTACGGTTTGGGAGTCCACCTCCCTGTGGCTGAGGGGCTTCTCAGCCCGTGCAGCCAGCGGGCCCCGGCAGAGGAGGCCGAGCCCTCCCGGGGAGCTGCGTGTGGGCACCATCCGTCAGTCGCCTGTCACAGCCAGGTGCTCGGGCTGCGGCCTTAGGCCAGTTCGAGGGGGAAGGTGGCAGCTTTCCAGCCCAGAGCAAAGGCTCCAGCCCTTCTCCCCCACGCCCCCCAAACAGTGAGGACTGCAGTTTTTAGAAACGTTTTTTTCTGATCATACAACTTGTGTTCACTGTAGGAAACTTGGAAGCCAAAGAAAAGCATAAAGAAAAAACAAAATCCTCTGCTACCCAGAAATAACCTATCAACAATTTGTATTTTTTGGTCTTTAAAAAAAAAATAAAGCTGGAATATGATATATAATTTGTGTCCTATTTTTTCTGCATTTAACGTTATTCTATTTTTTCCCTGAAAACGTTTAAAGTAGCTGCAGAATACCTTCGTGTGAACAGATCATAGTTTAACCATCCCCCTTCAGTTTTCCACTGTTAAAAATACCAGAAAAGACTATGTGGACCAGTATGTTTATATTATTATGAAAGTGTATGGCCCTTTTAAGGCTCTTTATACTTATTTTCAAATTGCCTTTCACAAAAATTGTACAAATTTGCATTCCCACCAGTACTGAGTTTCCTCATGGTACTCTTGCCAGAACTAAAAATGTTTTTTTCAGTTTGATAAAATTTATAACATTAACAGTAAGCTTGAACACCTTTTCATGTTTATTCACCACTTTTATTGAGCCATTGAAAGATCTTGAGCAGAGTAATCTTTTAATATGCATTTCTCATCACGTCAAACACCTCCTGCTTAAAAGGTTTCAAAAGGTCTTTTTGGGGCCAGCCCAGTGGCGTGGTGGTAAGTTTGTGTGCCCCACTTTAGCAGCCTGGGGTTTGCAGGTTCGGATCCCAGGCGCAGACCCAGCACTGCTTGTTAAGCTACACTGGGGCAGCGTCCCACATAAAATAAAGATTGGCAACAGATGTTAGCTCAAACAAACAAGCTTTTCTTTGCATACTATACCACCTTAAAAACTCACTCTCTCTTCATTCCAGCCATTCTAGGCTTAGGGTTACCATGCTCTCTGGCCACAGGTCTTTTGCACATGCTATTCCCTCTGCTGGCTCTTTTCTTTGCCTAGTTCTTATTCATCTTTTAGTTCTTTTTGTCACCTCTCCCAGGGACTCTCACTGACCACTCTGAGGTCCTATTCCCTATCACAGACTCTTGGAGCACCCTGTAGCCCTCCCCGTTGTACCCTGGATCAGTTACATAAACGCGTACCCGGCTTTTCCCACCGTATTAGATAGCTCCATGACGAGAGGAACAGTATCGTTTTGCCCACTCTTCCCTGCTGTCACACACACAGGAGGCGCTGCACGTTGAATAAATGATGTAGAATAACATGACCAGCGCTATGCTATTAGAGGGTTAGTCTGCAGCGTCTACGATGAACTGATGCGTATAGCATCTAAATAACAGTTTGGGACTATGAAAAGAGGGCAGATAGTAACATTGCTGGCAACTAAAGGAGTGGGGTTTTAATGCAAAGACTTGATACCCAGGAAACAGCAATTGAGAGAATGTCTCGAGATGAGGGGAGAAAAGCAACAAATTCATGAACGATAGCTTCAACATCAAAGGTTTACTATCTCCAAGATAGGAAATATGGCAGTGCTATTACAAAGGCAAACATGAGGAGGCCTAGTGAGACGCAGGGTAAATCACCCTTCCTCAGGCCACCTTCCCCCCAAGCCGAAGTCATGTGTCTCCTTTTCCGCGCTCCCAGTATACCTCACTTTTTATTTCAGCTGTTACTCCTATGTGTTATATAAATGTTAGTTCTCATCTGTGAGCTCAACTGACACCTCAGTCAAGCACGGACTTCTGGCATCTACCAGTCCTACATCTGAATCCTGGCTCTATCAACCAAGTAGCTGTGTAACTAGGTAACTCAGCTAATGCTGTATGCATTTCAATTTTCTCATCAGTGGAGCAAAGATAATTATTAGAATTGGTTTTATAGATCAAATAAGGTAATGCCCATAAAATGTCTGGCACACGGGGCTGACCCAGTGGCAGAGTGGTTAAGCGTGCACATTCCGCTTCAGCAGCCCGGGGTTCACTGGTTCAGATCCCGGGTGAGGACACGGCACCGCTTGTCAAGCCATGCTGTGGTAGGCGTCCCACATGTAAAGCAGAGGAAGATGGGCACAATGTTAGCTCAGGGCCAGCCTTCCTCAGCAAAAAGAGGACTGGCAGTAGTTAGCTCAGGGCCAATCTTCCTCAAAAAAAAGAAAAAAAACCCGGCACATTTTACAAGCTTAATATTACTACTCTTTTAGAAGACTGTGATAAGATCAAACCTGATAACGTGAAGAATCCAAGAATTCTTGACACATAGTAGGTGTGCACTGTTTGAGGAAATTAATGTTCACTAAGACCTTATAAACACAGCAATTGCACATGCTCAGTCACAGTATCGAAGGTGGAATTAAAGGTAAACTATGAGCACAGGAACTGTGGCGTAACTATAAATTAGGGTACTAATTTCAGAAGCAATGTGGCAACATCCATCTAAATAAAAAACGTGCATATCCTGAAACTCAATGTAACCTTGTACACAAGAAGAGAAGATATGTCACAAAGGGTGTTCACTAAAACATTCTTTCTAACAGCCGAAACTTGCACATACCTTGAATGTCCATCAACAGAGGAACACGATATAGCTATTATAATAATAGAACATGGACATCAGAACATACCTTCGATTTATTAAGCGCACTAGCGCGGCAGAACAGTTTACAGAATATAATTCATCTGCTGGGTAAAAAGATCTGTGAAACCTACTATTTTCTGGAAACTTAAGAAGCATTTTTGTAAATGCATTCAAGAGTTTGGAAAGATCAACAGAAGTTTCTGGTGCTTCTCTCTGGACAGAAAAATCAGCTTAGGAAAATAAGAGTTTTACACTAAATTAAATTTAAAAAAATTATACATTATGTGTATGTAATTACACTTAAAAAATCTATTATGGGGAAATAAGACCAAGATATTCCACTTCTAGGAATTAATCTCCAGAAAACAATCTGAAATGGGAACAATTTATGTATGTTTACATCAGTCTTATTTATATTAGCACAATTTACATTTTGCTAATTTACTTACATTAGTAAAAATTTACAACTTACTATCCAACAGTAGAGGATTAAGTAATGGTACATCCATGTATTGGAAAACTATATATATAGCCATTAAAAAAATCATGCTGTAGAACAATTATTAACACGGCAACTTCTCAACACATCAGTGAAAAGGATAAGCTACAACACAGTTACGTGCAGTGATCAGCGTTAACAGTTGTTGCCTTCAAATGGCAGGACTACAGGTGATTTTTGTTTTTCGGTTTCTTGCCTTTTACGAATCTTTTTATTTGGTAAGGTTTTTCTAATTTCCTATAAATGCTGTTATACAGTCACGTGCCGCTCAACGATGTTTCAGTCAACGACGGACTGCATATACGACGGTGGCCCCTAAGATTAGTCCCACACAGCCTAATCCCAAATACCCTAGTGTAGTAGGCTATTCCACCTAGATTTGTCTAAGTACACTCCATGATGTTCACACAACAAAAAAATCACCTAACGATGCATTCTCAGAACGCATCCCAGTCATGACTTGTATGCTAAGAGCTAACTCTAGGCTTGTTTTTACAACTTGGACATTAATGTAACTATGCTGCTAGTTACTTTGGTACAAATCCAAGAAATACTTCAATACAAGTTTGGAAAGAGTCATAATGAGTTGAAAGTCACCATTCCCCAGGAATCCTAATAATAAAACGTTAAAGACACTACTTTGTTTATCAAAAGAATTTATTAGAAAATATTACATACTACGTATCTGTTTAAGAGTATCGTTTCAGTAGACAGCACTCCATCCTCAGACTACAGACAAGGTCTCACAGATCATGGGGCAACCCTGGGATTCTGAAGCTACATCTGTTGGATGGAACATCCGAGCAGTACACACTGGGGCCATTTAAAGGAAGATAATGGAGAAAATGTGGTAATTACCAGAAAAAATTACAAAACTTTTGGAATGTTAAAATAATAAGTAACTATTTTTAGTCTCAAAATTCTAGGCATCACTATAGCCTAAAAACATCGGTCAATGTGACTAGTAAGTTAAAGGGGCCAAGGTTTCAAAGGTCAAGTTAATACTGAATCTTCATAAATAACAAGAAAAATCTGTAACCCCACAAAATGTTTTTGATTAAGTTTGTGCACATGCAAAATCAACGTAAATTTCTGAAAAAAGCATAAAGGGGGAATGTTAAAACAATGTAATTTTTTAAAACATAAAGCATGCACTTTCTAATACATTCTTAAATATTTCAAAGTTTTAAAAGTTTGAATTCTAATCGAGCAACATTCTTCATTAGCTATTTGAAATGCAGTCTGACCAGCACCCCAAGCAGATATGGAACACACACACTTGCTGTCTTCAAGAAAGGTGGAGCTGATTCAGGGCGCTGCTCCCGTCGAGCTGAGACTTCACCTCGTGACCACCGCCTAGCTGTTTCTCCAAACCTTTTAGACATCTTTGCAAAAACTAAATGGTAAAGAGCAAATTTCAAAATGTCACCCAACTCCCAAACATCACTGAAAGAAAATGTAGGAAAAGTAAGCATTGTGTGATTAATCAGTTTAGGCAATTAATTTGCTACAAAATTTCAAAGTGGTAACCAGCTTTAACTCAAAATAGATTTAAAGTTCACATAATTGTCTAGAGTTCAAAACTGAAACAAATGAGGAGGTGTGCGTTCATATTTAAAACACTGTCTTAATATTTATTAGAAGAAATATACTTCCAAACTTGTTTCTCCATCATAATCTAAACACAAACTTTAATTAAAAATATATATAAATCAGTAGAATACCATATTACAAATGCCCAGAAATGCAGAATAAAGATCAAAAACTGCTTGGAAATATTCCTAACACTTTTTGGGATTATACTCATAATCTAATAAAGATTATGAACTAGCACAATCATTATTGGGGCCAACATTTCAAAATATTTTGCCTATCAAAGCTAGCACCAGGAAAGTATTATGCACATACAGTTGAGAAACAGACAGTCTCTACTTCAGAAAAGCACAGTCCTAGAGAGTGTTGCTCTCGCTAGCTTAGCCAGTAGAAGGGGCAGTCTGTCTCACCGAGGCAGAGGGCCATTAACATCTTATCTGAATAGCTTTCCAGTTATTTGGTATTTATTGAAAACTGTTACTGGAATTCCATTTTTCTTCCAAGATGCCAATTACAAAAATGGCACTATGACATTTTTAACTTACCTTTTACAAAAATCAACATATTCTAGTATTTTAAAAAAACAATCAAATCCCTAGTCCCTGAAAGCCTAACCAAAACTCCATTATTTAATCTTCTCCCTTTCCAAAACACAGGTTTCAATGTCTACAATTTTGCAACATGGTTAACGGCCATGATATGGTCACCAAATTAACAACCCTCATTGTAAAGCATTTGGAGATTTCACAAGAGTAAAAAGAATTTCATTAGTGATCAGAGAGATGAGCCACGACCCGAAAGCCACTGAATGAGTCTCATAATTCTACCTCAGGTCCAAGGAAGGGAGGGCCACCACTTAACAGCCACTCTCCAGCTGGCACAAATAATTTAACACCTCTGACAGAGAAGAGATATTATGAAAGAACATAATTCTTACAAAGTGAACATGTTTTCCAAACTGGTCTTCTAAACTCAACAAAGAGTTTAGACTGCCAAAGTGTAAATCCAGCAAATCAAACTGCTTCAGCTCAAGTGGGGGAAAAAAGGCACAAAAGAAAAACAAGCAGCATAACCTTTATTTGGTGATACAATAGGTGAACAGTGTTCAAAGTTCTGAACACTGACTTTTACTCGTGATAATCTGTTTTTCTATCTAAACAATTTATTCAGATGTGTGCTTTAAAAATACACATTAGGAACCCTGCAACTGGTATGATCTGTTATTAGAAATATTTTTCATGGTAATACATTATTCAACTTTCTATAATTAGAGGGAAAAATCATAAAGATCATACTTTATTTTTAGCGGACAGAATAAATGTATTATACATATATCTCTCTTGCAAACCAGTGCACTTAGAAGTTTCTAACTGATGCACTTCATTGTTCACGTCAAAAAGCTGTACATCTCCAGGATCCACACTGCAACACAGTCGTAGGAAAAACGCACATCCTTTAACCCCTTCACTTTCTCTTGGATTTGCTTTTGTTTGGAGGGGAGGAAAGGATATTGAAGTTGCAGTGCAGAACTATATTTATTTAGAACAAAACATTATATCCTACATTAAAAAAAATAATTTTATCAAAACCAAATTTCAATCACAGTTATGTATGATTTTCAGCCAAAGGTACATGTTGAAATTGCACTTTGCAGTTATCTTGATAGTGTCCTTTATAGTGCGCCCCATCTCAGCCTATGTTTTTTTCAGTAGACACAGGTTCTTCCACAGTTTTCTTTTGGCTCCCCTTCCGTGAATACTTGTACTTGTCTACATAGGCTTTAACCAGATTTGCCACTTTAGTAGAATTTACTTCTCCACTCTTACTATGACAAACCTATGAAAAAAGGAGGGGAAATATTTTTTTCATATCTAAAGAGATTAAAGCAAAATGGAAAAGCTTTGTGAAAAACAAATAACCCCAAAGAGATAACCAGACATTTCTACATTTCATCTCTCATATGAACTTATTGAAAAGGTAAAAAACCAGACACGAATTAGTAGAAGCTAGCTTTTGTTACTATTTTAGTTAGACCTAAGCATTTCTTTGTTAAAATAGAGATGGTTCAAAACAACATGTATATAACTCCACTAAAGCTATAACTTACTTTATCTACTGCTTTCCGTACAATCTCTTTATATTCTTCCTTGGTGATATCTTTATTTTGGTAAAATGGCTTAATGGCCAATTTTACCTCCTGTGCTGCTTTTTCTTGAATTTGTAATTTCTGATAAGAGGAAAATGTATAATTATCATTTGCCCAATCACATACTTTCAAAAAATTTATTTAAAAATATGGAATTAAATAGACTGTGCATTTACATTATTGAAAGAAACTCTTCAAATATTAGTGTCATATGTACAAAATACTTATTTACTAATACACACATTTATAAAAATAATTATGAAATATCACCAGTTACTCACTGGGCATCAACATATCTAGACAGAACTCTTCAAATAATATTGGAATTTAAGACAATCAACAATAAATTCCCTTCACCACTTATACAATAGAAAGCTGTTATTTTTTCATCTTTATCATATACAGAATATGTAGGTTGCTCTCAACCTTGAACTTGCCTTGTCTGTCTTCGAGCTATCTGCGCTGGCTTCCACTGTAACACTTACTTTGCTTTCTGCCAATTTTACAGCAGCATTAGAGGCTTTGCTGTGACTTGATGACGAAGTATTACCAGAACTTGGTCCCTGAACTGTTCCCGTGTTTCCTGGGGCTGCTGCTGGAGCAGGCAAGACTGGTGTACTCATGTTACTACTTACATGAGAAGCACTAGGAATACCCTGTTTTAAAGAGTTATCATCAGTTAATGAATTATTTGTATTCAACAGTAGTCTTTTAGTCACTATTAGAAATAACATTAAAAAAATTCAAAGGAATTCAACCTTAAGGCTTAAGAGAAATGCCTATTTTAGTTCAGTTTATATCTAAAAGACTCTGAAGAAAAATGGGTAACATTTTTAAACAGAGCCCTATTTAAATACATCAAGATGACTCAAATTGTATATGTGTACTGTAATGTTCTGACAGCAACACTAAAAACAACAAGAAAGAGAAGAATAGCATTTAAAAAATACTATCTAATGAAAATTAACTAAACTGCCCCCATTTTAAAGATGGGAGAAAATGAGGCAATGAAATCAAATAGCTTGCAGTGGGTTGACAGCAGAAAAAAGATAAAAGACCTCAAATTCTGGAATCCCATTCCCCTGCTCTTCCAATTATATTTTGCTGTCAAGATTCTAGAATTTCTGAAATGTACACGTAAACTATAAGCAACACAATGTTTACAAATTATTTAAATTTTCTACATGGCTCAGTTTTATCTGGTATTTGTCTGAACAAGAAAATACAAGCTTCATCACAAGTTCCCACCACCTAAAAAGTCCAATAAATTAGGGACAAATTTTAAAGCGCCCACCACTTGATTCTAGTTTGGCTCGTAACTTGGTCTTCTTAATCTGACAAGAAAACTTGTCTGGATATCAGTAACAGCATAAGTGTGGCTTAGATTTGATAATAAGCATTCATTTTCTTGTTTGGGGGTGGGGGGTCTTGGGAAGGACAGTGAAAGAGGGGTTCTGAAGGTTCACCATAAACCTGATCAAATGAGCAACTGTTTCTGGCTGCCAGGAAGCCCTTTCTTGAACACCTGTCCCTAATAGCTAAATGTCTACAATGGCTATGTTGATTAAACTTGAGTTGCTAAAAACATACCTGCAATTGCTTTCCATCTGGCTGTGAAACGATGTAGTTGACTTGGGATGGCGGAGGAGGGGGTGGCGGTGGTGGCAGTCCCTGAGTTACACTGGGAGGAGCCGCTACCTGCATGAGAGGCACTCCCGTGTGCAGATGCAAGGGTAGCTGAGGATGAATGTTAAATGGATTACGCTGGATGTTCATCAAAGGAGCATGAACACCCACTGGATATGGGAAGATATTCAGAGGCTGGTGTTGTGCATTCATTTGTTGTTGCATTACATTCATTTGTGGTTGCATCATATTTATAGGTAGCTGAGAACCATCAGCTTGTTGGTTGGTTTGGTCTTTAAGGTTAGAATCTATCAAAAGAAAAAAGGCTTGTGAAAAAAATCATGTTACAAATTCCTTTAGAGAGAGAAGGAAAGAACCACTGGTTAAAGTAAAATTCAATAGCAATTAATGGACTCAAAACACCTAAACCCACCTCCAATTATGTAGTTTAATCCCGTCATTTCTAAATAATGTGGGCTGATTTTCTAACTAAAAGAAAACATTCAACTTTTTTTTTTTTTGAGGAAGATTAGCTGTGAGCTAACATCTGCTGCCAATCCTCCTCTTTTTGCTGAGGAAGACTGGCCCTGTACTAATATCTGTGCCCATCTTCCTCTACTTTATATATGGGATGCCTACCACAGCATGGCTCGATAAGTTGTGTGTAGGTCTGCACCAGGGATCCAAACCAGCAAACCCTGGGCTGCCAAAGCAGAGTGCACCAACTTAACCGCCAAGCCACCAGGCCTGTCCCTCAACTAAACTTATTTTTAAAAATAAGTTCAGATAACATCCGTCAACATTAGCAAAGAATCAGTAGTTCAAGAAACTTACTGACTAAAGAAATAATCATATAAAATTTAATGAGGTTACTACATTACAAGTAAGGTTAATCAATTTTTCCTTATTGTCAACAACTTTTTTCTTGCAATGTTCTTAACAAGAAAAGCCAAAGAGGGGCCGGCCCCGTGGCCAAGAGGTTACGTTCGTGTGCTCAGCTTTAGCAGCCCAGGGTTTCACCGGTTCAGATCCTGGGTGTGGACATGGCACCACTCATCAAACCATGCTGAGGCAGCATCCCACATGCCACAACTAGGAGGACCCACAACTAAAAACATACAACTATGTACCGGGGGGCTTTGGGGAGAGAAAGGAAAAATAAATAAAAAATCTAAAAAAAAGAAAAGCCGAAGAAAGATAAATCTTTATTAGAAGACTGACTTGTTTATATGAGAACAATGATGAAAACAATTTAAGTGCACTTATCTGAAACAAATGAAAAAGACATTAAATCCTGCATAGGAACATCCCAAATTCTTCTACTGCAGCAAACTGTATATAAAACATTTAAGTCTTTGGCAAGGTTTAGGGAAAGGGTTGAGTGAAAAAAAGAAAATAAATAGTGATGTGTATATATATTTATATAAAGCAAAGTGACTTGTAAACAACTAGGATTCAATTTAACATTATTAAACTATAAATAGGAATCATTTCAATTCATACAAATAAGGTATTAAATTTGTCATCTCTTTCTTCAAATAAGAGTGTTAAAAAAGAAACAGAGTATGTTACCCTGTTCAGCTGTTTCCTCTTCTTGTCTCATCCATCCCGACTGTGCACCTGAGGAACTCCTCCCTCGTCGTGAGTAATAGTTTTGTACATCTGCTGGTAGAGTCTTTCTCACAGCCCAACTAGACGCAGATGTCCAGCCGGATCTGTCTGCCGGGGTATCAAATGAGAACTCTTGCTCACTCTTCCGTTTATAGGGCTGCTGTTCCACAAACTTGAAAGACTCACTCCCTGAACTATTCGAATTCCCTGAGAGGGGTTTTCGGTTTTGCCACCGATTTTCATTTTGATCTGTATAGGCAAAACCGCCTCTGTAAGTGCCTCTGCCACGGTTACCTCTACCACGGTTAGACAGCCAACCCGAACCAAAGTTTTTATTCCAAGAATTCCCTGAATCTTCATTTCTATTTTCTTCCCAATGAGAATCTTTTAACTTTTCTGGATTTCTGGTCCTTGGATCAGGTCCAGAATTTATTTTTTCTGTTACCCAATTGGGACAGTCATTTCTATGTTTGTCAGCAGAATTTGGATCATCAGCATCTGGACTGATGTCATTTTTTTCTTTTCTTGTGTTTTCATTCTGTTTCTCAGGGTCATTCTTTCTGTAACGATCATTTCCTCGTGGACATCTCCAACCATCATTTGCCCATCTTTCCTTCCACCGAGGAGAGTAGCTGTCTCTGTCATTTCTACCGAATGATGAACTTTTGCTTTTTGTTCTCGATCTTGAAGGTGACCTGGACCGAGATCGGGACCTAGACCACCTTCTGGCTCTCCTTTCTCTGTCTCGATCTCTCCTGGGCCCATCTCTGTCACTTTCTCTCTCTCTACTCCGGGACCTGGATTTTTCTCTAGGGGAGGGATCTTTCACTCTAGACTGAGATCTTCTGTTCTCTCCAGAAGTGTCTCTTCTTGGGGAGAGTGACTCAGATCTTTTGCCTTCCCTAGTGCTCTCTCTTTTTGGAGATCGAGACTGAGATCGCCTCCTTTCTCTAGTGATATCCTTTCTTGGGGACTGAGAACGAGATTTTCTCCATCCTCTTGCAGATTCTTTCTTGGGAGATGGTGATCGAGACTTCCTGCTTTCTTTTCCAGTTTCTCTTTTGGGAGATGGAGACTGAGACCGCCTCTTTTCTTGTGCAGTGTCTTTGTTGGGAGACCAAGTTGTAGATGGGGAATGAAATCTGGATCTTCGAGTACGAGGCTTTTTGGCTTTATCTATCATATCTATTGGGCTTTCAGATGGCTGAGATACAGTTTCAACCTTTTCATTTGTGGGATCGGAAGATGGCAAATTATTTTGAGAACTGTTCTCTACAGAATTTTCATTCAATTGTTTAGCATCAGCATTTACAGACGGTTCAATTTCAGATTCATTCTGGTCACTGCAAAATGAATCACATTCCATAGGTATCATCTCATTATTGTCCTCACTAAAACGCTTCTCAACTTGTTGAATGTGTGTATTAGGCAATTCTGTAGATCTGGGATGTTCAATCAGAGATTCAGTCTTTTCTTCTAAAGATTTGTCTAATTTGGCGTTAAGATTATTTTTCAATAAATTATTTTCAGAGTCTTGAATGCTATTGAAATTTTCATCCCCTGAAGTATCATGCATTGCAACTATTTCTGCATCTTCAGTTTCAACATGCCCAAGCAACTGAACCTCTAAGCTCTCAATAGATTTTTTGTCCACTGTTTGTATAATTTCACCCTCAGAAGATTCTACTTTGGGGCTGTCTATAAGCTGCTCTGTTTTTGCTACAGCATCTTTATGATCAATATTTTCTACTGCAGGACTCTCTATAACTTGTTCTTCATTAACCACAGACTCTGCATTCTCAGGCAACTCACCTAGGCTTGGTACAGGTTGGTGTACTTCAATTTCAGATGCTGAACATGTAAGAAAATTCTCTGGAGGACGATCTGTACATATATCTGCTTTCACCTCTGATTCTGAAGGTCTAGACATTTGGTCTTGATTTTCCAATGGATCATCTCCCTTTTCAGAAATATTTCTAGAAATCTCACTTTCTAAACACAAAACGTTAGCCTCTATACTTGTATTTTCAACTTTTTGAATTTCCTCCTCCTCTCCAACTAGCACAGGAGGATCTTGGGCACAAGCCTCAGAGTATGAAGCTTTCACTCCTTCCTCTGTATCATGGTTCTCCGGACGTTCCTCACCTTCTTCTATTTGCTCACTACAACTTTTCAAGCCATTAGCAGACTCGTTGTCTACATCTATCTGCACAGTACAAGTGTTACTACTTTCTATATCTGATTGGTGCTCTTTCTCTAACACAGGTGGTGTGTCAGATTCTGCTGTTTCTTCATCTACTGATTCACTGGAAGATGATTTTTCAGGGGCAGGCACAGAACTCCGAAGTTTCTTTTTCAGTAAAGGTGGTTTTCTTCCTCTTCTTACAGGCTTCCGTTTTGGAGCCTGTCTTGTTTGCTTTTCTGATTCAGCTGAAGAGGAAACACTTACAGATGGATTATTGTTATCTGGGGCATCACACCCAGAATTATTTGATACTGGGGATCTCTGGGACTGACTGACTGTTTCGGCTCTCGTGTTACGTGTAGATCTCCTTGTGGGAGTTGTTGCTGCAGGTTTTCGTCTTGATCCTCTGGTGTTTGATGTACCAGAGGTTTGCTTCTTCTCTTCTCCTTCTTGAGTATGTGCCAATGCATATCCCTTGCAAGAAGTACCTAGTAATATATATTTTTTTAAAAAGTAAAAAGTAAGTATACATTTCAATAAATGATAATAGTTTGGCTTCAGCTTATTTTAGCATAAAATAGACATCTACAACAGAGTGAAACAAAATATATTTATGAATTAAATTATGAATAAATGTATTTGTGGAATTTATCAGCTTCTATGCTACTGAAATGAGTTATCACAAGATTTGAATCCATGTGGTCAATTTTACAGGGAAAAAAACAAAAGAAAATATGTTTGGTCTGATAACTACCATTTGCTTTATGAATTGGTATTACTAGGCAAAAAGCAAGAGAAAACAAGTTATCCACAAACAGATAAAGACTCAAACTATTATTCACAGTAAACAGGAGATGTTACTTCAAAAGATCTATGGTTTGAGCACTGAAGCCCTAAATAGGAGGGAGGCTTCTAATCAGTTCCTCGAAGACTTGTAATTTCTTCAAGTAAAAGGGATTTTCTAGTTGGAACAATTTTAAAGTCAAGTCACTGTCCAGATATTTACAGAAATGCCTAGGACTCACTATCTGTACCTTATTTTACAGTTCTTCTAAGTCATCAACACCACTTATGAGATTGAAAGAAGCTGATAATTTTTAAAAAACTAGAAAAATATTTCACAAACTTTACCAAAATTTCCTAAAGATATGGTACTTGTTGGAAAAATAGTTCTTGGCAACAGAGAAGAGACGAGAGGAAGGACTTCTGTTTCAATATTCCAGGGTATAAAACCAATTCTGAAAATTCAAAACAAAAAAGACATTTGTTCAAATAGTTTAAAAATTTAAACCAGCAATTTAAAATTACTAATTTTCCAAATCAGTTGGTAACATTAAAATACAACATGCTTAAACTATTTTTTGCCCAAATAGCTAAAAATGTAAATTCAAGGTTACTCACTGTTCAAAGATGGCTACCAACTGGCTGCAAAGAAAAAAACCTTAAAAAGCATGTTTTTCTGATAAATGGCAAAGGGAGAGGACAGGCAAGTTAATAATTAATAGTAGTTTCTCTTTTAAACAATTTAATATAATACTTTATCAAGAATTTTTTTAGTTTTTCTTTTTTTCCACTATTCTGAAAAATTTCAACTTGGATAACAAAACACACAGATATATAAAATGCACAAATAAAATGCAAAGATTTTACTTGCATAAGCATATGGTTTGATGACTTTTGACCAATGTATATCTGTGTAACCACTACCCCAATCAAGAAATAGAACATTTCTACCACCCCAGAAAATGCCTTCATGCCCCTTGCACCTCCTCTCTTTCCAGGCAAGTAAAGAGATAATTTGGTGAAGTTAATCAAATCAGGGTTTTAAGGAAATTAGCAAGGTCAAAGGTAAATCAGTCCACGAATAAATAAAAACTTAACAAAAAGTGGAAAGCGAACTTATAGCACGTGAACTTTGAAGCATATCATAGCTGGTATCACATTTTTTGTTAGATTTCTTTGTTTTATAGCACACATCAAGGCCAAAAATATCAAAATAAATACATTTTTAAAAAGAAAAAATAGAATTGATTTCTATTGCTATATTATATTCTAAAATTCCTCAATCTAAAGATGATGGCTCTTCAAAGCTGCCAGTGTCCCTGTGGACCTGCTAAGACCTGAAAGTTTCTGCATCCAAACCCAATCCACGCTCTGCTTTGTCTTTCTCTGATTCCTATTTATTCGGTTCAGGTCTCCTAACAAGACTATTTTATCCAGTATAATGTGAAATTCTGGAGGAGGAGGAGAGAAGTTTGAAAAACAATGTACCACTTGTACATACACAAAAACATACAACTCTAAGAAAAGGTTTCGTATTATACACATTTGGACTTTCTAATTTTACTTCTATTTATGTTCCATTGTCTCTCCTAGAGGGTGAAGGCCCTATGTAGAACTATATTACAGTGATATAAAAAATAGTTACAACGTGTTATAGGAATGAATATAAAACTCAGGTGAGGACCTTGATCTTTACATGGAGCTTGATTTAAGTATATATCATGGACCTAGCAATGTGCTGGTAGCTTCGGGATTTAAACTAAGAAAGAAAGGGCAAGATTATAGAAAGTCATGAATGCCAGGGCAGAGTAGGGACTTGATCAAATAGTTATTTAGAATAACATTCTGGAGAGGGGAAATGTCATGATAAAAGCAGTGCTTCAGGTATCAGTACACAGGTAAGACTGGAATGGGGGAAAGAGTAGAGAAAGGATGACAAATCTGAATGCTATTAATAACAATAAATCTCATCATTTAGGTACTCTCCCTTTTAAATGAATCAAATATCTGCATTTATTAAAAAGAAAAATAAAGGATTCTTTACTTGTCAAGGGGTTCCTTAAATAGCAATCTTCGTTAGGCCTTTGAAAAACCAAAATTTAATTTACACAAAACTTTCTTAGAAACATAACTACTGAATAAGATCCCTCTGTAGTTAAGTATTAATGACAGCTTGTGCTCATGTTAACACGTAAACATTTTAAGTAAACAATTTTTTTTACCTTCCAATTCCAGGTAATGTATCAGGAAACCATGACAACTCCAGTTCCTGTCTCTTCTGCCTAATCAATGCACTGATTTCATTGACTTCTATAAATTCTGTACTAAAAGATAAATTTTGGACCTTCATCAGAATTCCAAAAACTTAAGTTTGGAGTAACAATTGGGTTGGTTATACCATAAATAGCAGAAGTTTTAGTACCTAGTGCTATAAATCACATTAAAAAAATAAGAACCCTTTTCTATTTAAACACTTTCAAAATGAACTCATTCCTAAAGTAAAATTTTTATATTACAAATCAAAATTTATCTGATTCATAAAAGTAATGCTTGAATTTCTACCTTAAGTGACAGAATTTCTAAAAACTCAATCCAGACTAATATCCTTATTACTGAGAGAAAAAAGCAACATTATTTCTATCCCATAAACCAAAGCTGCAGCGAGCAGTTCTCACAGAAACTGTAGGCACAAGTTTCCCATCTGAAACAAAGCGTAAGACAAAAGAAGAAAATAAAGGAAAGTATGGTTACTGTAACCAAAAACGGGTGTAGTTCAGCTTTTCAAAAGGCTGCTTAGATGTAATTGTTTCCTTTGGTACCCTGCCAAGCCCTAAAATTAAGTCATAAAATCTAATCTGTCTTGTTCATTAAACCAATTCTTATGTGATTTTAAAACTCCAACTTGATCTTCAAATTCCACAAATATCTACTTAGTATCTACATGCCAGTCACTAGATTCAAAGATGTCTGGATCTACTCTGTGGAACAATGTAATTTATTACTAATGAAAGCAAAGCCCACTAGCACAGGCAGTCACTGCACAACAGACAGGGTCATAGAATAATAGGTTTTCTCTTTTACTTTCACAAAAACAAGGTAGACTTTCACAGTGTTTGTTGAGCCAGAGTTTAAACTTCCATCAAAAGTTAAATATAATTAAAAATGAAGTATGAAAAGCATAAATTAAAAGTAGAAAATACTAACCAGTAAGCTCTACAGGTGAAAGAAGACTCTCCAGGGTGACTACTAGAAGGAAACATGTTGGAGAAGACATTCCTGAAGCACTGACTGGTACACGTGTTTGATCTTCGAGGCTAGAGAAGTAAAGAGGTTAGCGGAATAGCAAACAAAAAAACCTCCAGAATAGGGAGGGAATAGTTATATTTAAATATTGTGACATACCTGAGGCAATAGTTATGTAATAAACAATCATAAAGTGTTATTATCTAAGAAAAAGACTTTTCCTTATTTCAACAAACCTTATGCATCTTTATTGTTGCATTTTTCTTTCCTCCCATTTCACTGTATTTAGCGTTTTCTGTACAAAGACAAAAATACTTGGTTACCTTGTCTTAATTTTTATTTCAAAAGGTTGTAATCCAGGACTGATTACGGCATACTGACAAGAGAAAGTTAAAATATGTAGAAAAGTTGCATTTAAAATAACAGTACTTTCATTTACATAATTTTTACAAATCCTAATTTTATCTTATCTTCTTAGGCTACAGATACAAGGAAAATATAAGTGGCCACAAAGGAGAAAGCCAGTGAAGCATGTAAAACCGCTATGCTCAGAGCATGGCTACTAAAATTCTAGCCAACACTTTCTGGCATCTTATGCAAACTTAAACTACCTTGTAACAAAAAGTATATATAAGAAGTCAAATTACTTAATATCAATAATGTACTTAATATGTCCTTTCAAGCTATGACCTGAAAAACACACACTGTTAACCCACCTCAAGTAGGAGCTAACCGGGGAACTGAGGCCCTGAGCCCTTGTCAATCATAAACTACCACTTAACCAGTAGTACCGACTTCAAGTAAGTAACATCGCTCCTCCTCCAACTTTATGATTAGAATTTGCAGAAGCAGAAGAGTTCATTAAAAGAGCTTTCTGTTATAGCAATGTTTTTGGCTGCACTGCTTACGTCTTGTTCTTTGGTTTTACCTGTCCCATCTGGAAATGTATTTCTATGGATACGGACTTCCAGGTTAAAGAAGATAAAGGATGGTTTCTGTTAACCACAAAACTTGTGGATCTTTACAGATTACTGCTCTTAGTTTTTCTTTACCATCAAGCCCACATTATTAGTCATCTCTACCCATCAATACATTTGTTGTCTGCAATAAACTGCCGCTGGTACTGCCATTGCTCTCTCCTCAGAAATCTGGAAAAAGTCTATGGTGCAAATGACAACTGCTCTTTGAACCTTCTGTCTTGCTTGCCTCACAAGGGGCCTACTGATTTTGTTCAAAATAAATCACCCTAACTCGGAGGCCTGTTTCCTGTTGTTGCAAGACCATATGTATTTAGGGTTTCTTCTGTCAGTCCAGTTGGTAACAGCCTACTTTCTACTTAATAGCATACTAATTTCCTTTTAAGTCACTATACAACAGCTGTTTGGTCTCATGCTATTATCCATCCTTCACACATGTCCCACCTAGAAGTGTAGTAACAAATGTAATTTCAGTGTTGGGGAGAGGGGTGCCGGCTGAGTTCTAGGAACTTATTTTCTTACCCGTTGACATATACCTCAGAGATGATACCAATTTTTAAAATTGTTTAAAGAAGCCAGGAATAAAAATGTGTGACAAGTACCCAGCCACATTCTTAGAAATAACTATTTCCTTCAGCTAGACACAGAATTGCAGTGTTGTAGCTACAGTGTCTTGTATACCTAAGGGTGCTGAGTCGTTTTCATTCACTCAATACTTAATGAGCATATACTGTGCGCAGAGCATTCCTTCACTCAGAAGCCTATCTCAGGAAGCCGCCACTACCCAAAATGCTCTCCATGGGAAGAACTGTTAGTTTTCTGGGCAATGTTAAGTGTGAAAATCTAGTACAAAAGCTTTTTCACATATTTCTGGGTAATTCTCAGGTAATTACTGAGCAGCTCCAATAACAATCTCAGAAAGCAATTAACACTGGGGGCTGGCCCCGTGGCCGAGTGGTTAAGTTCGCGTGCTCGGCTGCAGGCGGCCCAGTGTTTCGTTGGTTCGAATCCTGGGCGCAGACATGGCACTGCTCATCAAACCACGCTGAGGCAGCGTCCCACATGCCACAACTAGAAGGACCCACAACGAAGAATATACAACTATGTACTAGGGGGCTTTGGGGAGAAAAAGGAAAAAATAAATAAATAAATAAAATCTTAAAAAAAAAAAAAGCAATCAACACTGGTGCATTTGTCTAAATTGTGGTTTCCTGGAGACCATTTCACAAATCTACTCTACTTATCTATCTGCCTTTGGACAGGAGTGATACACCTTTTCATTTAACTTTTATCAAAATAATGCATGTACATACTTTAAGAAATCAAACAGCACTTCTAGGCTTATAAAGAAAAACTACAGAAATCCCCACTCGACTTCAGCTCACCAAAAGCACTCATCAAGCCCTTTAGCTGTTTCTTCTAATATTTACCTCTTTATTTCTAAAACAACATGCTTATACTATTCTACCTTGATTTTTTCGGTTTCAGATATTTTCTAATGATTTTTTTTTTACTATAGAAGACCGTTTCTCTTATATCACTGCCCTTTTTATTTTCTTTGCTACCTCCACCGTAATGTTCTTTGTGATATATCAATGTTTGATATAAGCAATATTATATTATAATTATTAAACATTATTCACAGCCGAACCATGTACTGAATTATGATTACTTTTCTTGTACATCTTCTTGCTTTTCTTAGGGTTAATAACTGCTTTGTTTTCTCTTTCCCTTTTTTCCCCTATATTATCTATCATTAATTTAGCTAATTCTACAACACAAGTATAAATCTCAGTATACTCAAACACATCAACTAATCCATCAAGTTCGTTGCCCACTGTCTTGGAAATACTCTTCCTTTGCTCTACTCCAATCTAAAATGGTAACTCTTTAAAAGCTGCTATTCAACTGTTATCCTGGGACTGTCCTCTATCATCTTGATAATCCCCATTGTCTTTTTCCTGGGTTGTAATTCATTTTCTGAATCTCGCGTTGTTCTTTCATTTACTTTCTCATTTACTAAAGGATACACATCCTCCAGTAGAATTTTGAGAAAGGATGTGTGAGAATGAATTTTTGAGCTTTAATGTGTTTATCTTTTTTTTTTTTTTTTAAGATTTTATTTTTTCCTTTTTCTCCCCAAAGCCCCCTGGTACATAGTTGTCTATTTTTAGTTGTGGGTGCTTCTAGTTGTGGCATGTGGGATGCCACCTCACCATGGTTTGATGAGCGGTGCCATGTCCACGCCCAGGATTCGAACTGGTGAAACCCTAGGCCTGGTGAAACACGAAGTGGAGTGTGTGAACTTAACCACTCAGCCACAGGGCCGGCCCTGAGAATATCTTTATTCTGTCCTAACACTTGATTGATAGTTTGGCATGAAGAATTTTCTAGGTTAGTAATTATTTACCCTAGATTTTTCAAGGTGTGCTCTATTGCTATATCTTTTGTTGTTGATAACATTCTTTCATACATGGCCTGTTTTGTCTATATGCTCTTAGGATCTTGTTATCTGCAGAGTTTTAGAATTTTATGAAGCACTTAGTGTAGATCTTTCCTCTTTTACTAGGTATTAGGTTATTCTTTACCCGGATACTCACACTCTACTATTCTGGGTAATTCTCCTTTGTAGTACTTTTCTTGATAACTTTCTGCCTTGTAGAAAATTTTTCCCTTCTGAAATTTTATTATTCAGTAATGAACCTCATGGACTAATACCCTATCATCTCTTTGACTTTTCATCCCACTTTGAGATTTCTCAGCTTACCTTCTATTCCTGTTGAATTTTTTAAATTTCTGCTATAATATTTTTAATTTCCAAAAGTTTTCTTTTTGTAGTCTTTTCTTGTTTCATTGATGAAATATCCCTTCTCTTATTTTTGAGGACATTAATTTTTAAGTTGTTCCTTGTTTCCTAGCACAGGGTTTGTTCTATCAGATTCCTTTTGTCTCTGCTTTGATT
The DNA here is from genome assembly GCF_021613505.1 of Equus quagga. Lineage (NCBI taxonomy): Eukaryota > Metazoa > Chordata > Mammalia > Perissodactyla > Equidae > Equus > Equus quagga. Next base: position 21,692,142 of record NC_060267.1, on the reverse strand, counting down.
TAAATTGAAGGTTTCCTCCAAATATCTGGTGATGCTTGATTGTTTGTGGGACACTAAAATACTGATTGAAAATGGTATGGATGAGTGGTGGTCAGAGCCTTTCAACTAATGGGTTTCACAGTAGCGTGATCAAGCAGAGATCTATTTCATTCAGAGACTCCCAAACATCAATATCTCCAAAGTCTTTTCTCTTAGGCAAGGAAGTATCCCAGAAGATGCCTCCTATGTCCCATTTTTGGAACAAGCAAGACTGCCAGTGCTTTGGGAAATGACAAGTAGAGAACTAGCGGCCTCAACATTTGACTTAATTTCCCTCTCTTTACTCTGTTGTTTCCTCTACCCTCATTTGTGCTAGAGTTTAATCTGATTCAAGCACTCACTCTAGAGAGTAAGCTTCCAGTCTTTGCCTGGGTAGCTCCTTCTCCTACCCTGTCCAGCCAGGAATCTGCAACATAAACTACCCTTTAAAAAAATTTTACCCGCTTCTGTTTTTTGGCACCACCCTGTATGCCTGCCTTCAGAGATAACAGAAGCATCCAGATCCAAGACTGTCTAAGGTTCTACGGTACGGGAACTCATTTGATTCTTTTTTTTAAATTGAAGTATAGTTGACATACAAAACAGTTTCAGGTACGTCATAGTGATTCAATATTTACATACACTACAAAATGATCACAGTAAGTCTAGTTACCATCTGTCACCATACGAAGGCCTTATAATATTACTGACTAAATTCCATATACTGTACATTACATCCCCCTGACTCGTTCACTCTATACCCCGAAAGTTTGTACCTCTTATCCCCTTCACCTATTTCACCCACCCCCAACCCCTCCCCCTCTCTGGTAACCACCAGTTTGTTTCCTGTATTTATGAGTCTGATTCTGTTTTGTTTTGTTTATTTGCTTGTTTTGGTTTTCAGATTCCACATATAAGTGAAATCATACGGTATTTGTCTTTCTCTGCTTGATGTTTCACTTAGCACTGATTTGATTCTCAACTCCCCTCTTCCCATGAAAGGTTTACGTTCCAGCTTTCTGCTAAAACAGTTTACTATTCACCTTGTACAATCACTTTCAAGCTACTATTTTGTGGACATCTCTTTTTGTTTGAGGAAGATTGGCCCTGAGCTAATAACATCTTTTGCCAATTCTCCTCTTTTTGTTGAGAAAGACTGGCCCTAAGCTAACATCCATGCCCATCTTCCTCTACTTTATATGTAGGACGCTTACCACAGCAAGGCTTGCTGAGCAGTGCCATGTCCGCACCTGGGATTTGAACCGGCGAATCCCGGCCTGCCGAAATGGAATGTGTGCACTTAACCGCTATGCCACCGGGCGGGCCCCGTGGACATCTCTTATCTGCTGTCCCTTCTCTCCAGGTCTCTTCTCTTTGTGGCTTTAAATTTTTCTTTACATTCTTTTATTGTTATTTTAGTAGAGTTTTGGGAGGGATTAAAGAATTAAACAGGTACTCAATCTGCTATGCTTAACTAGAAGCTTGTGTTATTTGTTTGAATTCAGTGTATGCCAAAACATATTTCATGGAAACATCTTTTTCCACAATACAAAACAGTACAAAAAAGGTAGTGAGCTTAGGGTCCAGTACTTGGCAGGCACCCAATTAAAGTTCAATTAATTGATTCCAAAGTTAATAAAGCCATAATTAAATAGATTCAGCAAGTACTTAAAGAAGTACTCCATCAAGAAATGCCTGAAAAACAGATACTTTTTATAGACTACATCAATTATAAACTATTAGCACAAACAAAAGATTAATGTTTATTCCAAGAACAAAGCACATAAGGAGGTTAAAATAAAAAAAAAGTAGTATGGGGCCGGCCCCATGGCCTAGTGGTTAAGTTCAGCACACTCTGCTTTGGTGGCCCGGGTTTGGTTCCTGGGCATGGACCTATATCATTCCTTGGCAGCCATGCTGTGGTGGTGACCCACATACAAAATACAGGATGATTGGCATGGATGTTAGCTTAGGGTGAATCTTTCTCAAGCAAAGAGAGGAAGATTGGCAACAGACATTAGCTCAGGGAAAATCTTTCTCAGCACACACACACACAAAAAGGGCAGTATGACAACTCAGTTGTCTAGCATGACTGAAGAATAAAAAGCGACATTTCCTTAACAACTTTGCCAAAAGGTAGTCTAATTTTTCATAATACTTTTAGTCAGGCAACACCATCTTCATTAAATGCAGAAACATAAAATTAAACAGTTTTTATAATTTTACTAGAGTCACAGACGATTTAATGGAAAAACCAATACAAAACCCAAGTGGTCCAATTTCCAACAAAATTGTCTATTAGGTTTGCTGGAGTTTTAACTAATATTATACTAATAATTTCTAATCCAGATAAAAGAATTTCACAATTTCATATGCTCTATTCATTAGTTTGAGAAGTGTATAACACAAAGATAAATAACTACAGGTTTATCAAAGAACAGCCCCTTTCTGCTTCAAAAAACTCTAAGAAATTAAAGAAGCTAAACTGAATTGCTTCTAAAATCCAGCCAAACAATCCTAGGTAAAGACACAGACAATATCTTCTCAAAAAGTTCTTTTAGAGAAAGAAATTTAAATTATCCTTACTGACATCATGGTTTCTATTCAGTGTTACTGGGTAAATAAATAAAGACGTACTTAATTTGTGCAACTTCCTACTAACTCTACCTTCATCTTTGTCTCTTAGTTCTTCGCTCAGTCATCAAATGCCTACATTTAAGGGTCCAAGGTTGTTTCCCTCTCACATGATAGGTTCAGTAATGACTTTGAGAGAATTACATGTAACATTTATAGGTTTTCTTAGTCTTCTAATGAGGCAGTTTGTTAATAAATAATATCTAAGAAATTTCATAAGGAATGTGAAAATTGAAAGTTAAAACTCTTAAAGGTCCTATTCCTATAGGTATGGTTTATCAACTGTAGCCTGAAAAAATAGACTGATATCTATCACATTTCTGAAAGGTAAGGCAAATTAATCAAGGTTAATTTGTCGAGTAAGAACGGAACAGACACTATGCTATCAAAATGATAGTTAATTTTACATTAACAATTATGTTTTAGCTCAAAAGTACATCCAAACAAGAGCCATCAGAATAAGGCAGTAATGTAAGCTATACAGGTTGCAGACAACCATACAGTGAGAGGCTTAAAGTGAGTAACATTAACAATATCATACTTTAGTATTTTCTGTAGTGGGAAGAGGCACTGGATATGGAGTCAGAAGACTGGATCAAATTCTGGCTGCTCCAACTGTTAGCTGTGTGATGTTGGCCAAGATATTTAGCCTTTTAAAACTGTGTTAAAGTTTATAACTATGAGTGATTTTGAATACTAATGAAGTACAAAAAATGACACCTACAGCAGATTTAACTAATGCAAACATTTAGCCAGTTCTACTTTACATTAATCTCTGTCTTCTTCCTTCACTAGAGGAAACTTCTCTCCTGAAATTGATGGTATCATTCTCATACTTAAGCTTTCTGGGTCTCAGTTTCCTGTTTGTTACATCTATAAATCAATTACTTTTTATCATCAGGTAGTTCTAGCCAAGGGCAATCAAATAAATACTTAATAATCATTACCACTTTGTATGCTACCCTGGAAAATGCCATATAGAAAACACAATCACTACCCACAAAGAAACTTAAAATCTTATTAGAAAAAACACAAAGCAGGACAATATACTTATTTCACTGAAGTTAACTGTGAGACCTTGAATTATTTTATCTACCACTATAGGGGGAAAATGGCCCATTAAATTCTCATGGTACTTTTTTTTAATTATAGAAAATTTCAAACAAATACAAAAGTAGAGAGACTAGCATAATGAAATCCTCTATACCCACCCAACCTCTAAAATGTTAATTCACGTCCAATGTTAATTTATCTACTACCTTCTCAAGATCATTTTAAAACAAATTCTGGACATCAAATCATTTAATGCATAAATACTTCAGTGTATAATTCTAACAGATAAGTGCTCTTTTGGGGAAAAAAATTCCTTAATATCACAAGTTAAAAAAACAAAAAATCCCCAATAATTCCTTAATATCAAATAGCCAATGTTCGATTTTCCCTAATTGTCCATGTAGTTATATATTTTTTTACTTTCTTTTTGTGACATGTTAGAATATGGATCCAAATAAGATCCCTACATTGTGACTGGCTGAATGTTTCTTTGTCTCCTTTAATCTACAGGTTCCCCTTCAACCCTTTTAAACTCCTTGGAATGTTTTGACTGAAAAAATCAGGTCATTTATCTTTGGTCTAAATCTTGCTGCTTGTATCTCCCTGTGGTCACTTAACATGCATCTCTGCCTCCGTTTATCTTGTAAATTAGTAGTTAGATTTCTTAATCAGATGCAGGGTTTTGTTTTTTGTTGGTCATATTACTGCATATTTGTTGTTATTTACTTCCATAAGGAGGTGTTTAAAGTCTGTCTCTCCTTTTGTGATGCTAACAGCCACTGGTGATCACTGCTCAAATCCATTATAATTTCATCTTCAATTATTTGTTGAAATACTTCTAAAAAAATTACCTTTCCTTTATTACCTGTTCAATTATCCTGATGTATAGTTTCGAAAGGCAAGATAGATGCTTGGATCTTTCCTTTTATATATCCGTTTTCAAAACGAGTTAACTTTCTGGCATCCTCCAAAATAGACTAAATAGTTTGGTTATCTATTTGTCTACTTATAAAGTAGCATCATGAACTCATGGACTTAAACATCTGACAGGTTTCAATAACTGTAGTTATTATTAGCCTTCCTGATGCTCAAATTGTCCCATTTTTGCCCAGAGGGAGCCCAATCAAGTTGATTCCTGAGACTTTTTGTTATGATCCTAGTAGTCTTTGAAAGCTTCCTTGCTTTCTCTTAGAAAAAACGTTCTAGGCACATCTTATTTATTTACTACCTCAAACCTGGAATCAGTCATTTATTTCAATAAGCCCTAGTTCTTTTATTGGGAAATGGTATTTAGAGAACACAATCTGGGCACTTGGTTGGGTCACAATGTTTTCTATCATTTAGAAATTTTATTTTATAATGACTGAAAGAGCTCTTTTTGACCTTGTCATGGGTTGAAAGTATCCCCCCCAAAATTCATATCCACCTGGAACCTCAGAATATGACATTTAGAAATAGGGTCTTGGCAGACTCAATTAAGATAAGATTGATGTGAGATCATACTGGATTAGGGTGTGCACTAAATCCAATGAGAGTGTCCTTATCAGATACAGAATATGATACAGAGGGAGACAAAAAGGCTGCCTTGTGAAGACAGAGGCGGAGATTTCAGGGCTGCAGCTACAAGCCAAAGAAGGCCAAAGATTGCCAGGAGCCATCAGAAGTTAGGGAGAGGCAAGGAAGAACTCTTCCTTAGAGCCTTAGAGGAGCATGGGTCTACAGAGACCTTGACTTCAGACTTCTAACCCTCGGACTGTGAAAAAAACAAGTTTCTGTTGTTTCAGCCACTAAGTCTGTGGTTAATTTGTTACAGGAAACTAACACAGTTTCTACATAGGAAACTAATACAGGTCTAGACATAGTTCTTTTCCTGTTTTTAAATCAAATCATAAATAAAAACGAACATACAGGTATAGTAAATTGATTAAGGTATTCATAAAACTTCTTTTCCTAATTACTCTTCAACTCTTTAATTTGTCAATGACCATTTTTCACATAATATCATCTTTGTGCTATCAAGAACAGTGGTGATTTCTTCAGGAAATCCATCAAAGAACTAAATCATTGGCGCTGTACTCTTATACTGGCTTTGCAATTAAGCATGTAGAGCTGGCCAACTTTGACTCTTTTGGGAATGATGGCACACACGTCTGATTGATTCCCCCCAATTCTCCCACTCTCAATTAGGCGTCTAGTCCACAATTATCTATGGACTTTCTTCCAACCTTCTGCTATCCATTCTTCAAATTTAATGATTAACACTTTGTATGTTCATACATTCGCAGGCAGTAACAACCACTGCTGCTTGGCCAAGTGTGATCATACAGGGCAAGTGATAGAGAGAATCCCATTTCAGAGATGTCAGAATGTGAAAAAAAATGGATTTTCAGAATTGATCAAATAAGGGGTGCGCTAAATGAGTTATAAAGACAAAAAGAAACACAACTTCAGAAAACAGAGACAACATTAGAAATTTTCTGACAGCTATTTGGTTTTCCATCTTTTTGGAATACCTTTACGAAGTTAGTTTTCCAAAAAAAACAATCACCACATTGTATCCCACTGAAAAAAAGCTTTAATGGTAGCTACTACTTGCATAACATTACTCCCTATAAGATAATATCCAGAAATTTTAGCTTTATTGGTCAAAACTCTCTATGATGATGCGGCCGGCCCGGTAGCGAAGCGGTTAAGTTCACACGTTCTGCTTCGGCAGCCTGGGGTTCACCAGTTCAGATCCCAGGTGCGGAAATGGCACCGCTTGTCAAGCCATGCTGTGGTAGGCGTCCCACATATAAAGTAGAGGAAGATGGGCACGGATGGTAGCTCAGGGCTAGTCTTCCTCAGCAAAAAGAGGAGGATTGGCAGATGTTAGCTCAGGGCTAGTCTTCCTCAAAACAAACAAACAAACAAAACTCTCTATGATGACCTCAACCTTCCTTTCCAGTCTTATTTCTGACATGGTCTTAAACATTTTTGCCTGAACTTAAGAGTGGGGAAAGAAATGACAACTGGAAGAAATCATCAATTTAACCTAGAGCCAAGCACAAATACACATATCAACGTGAAGCAATCATCACTAAATAATTTGAAGTTGAATACATCTTATTTGTATATGGCATGCAAACATCCATATTTCTTCAGAACATCTCTACTTGGTTGTAGCATAGGCATCTTATATGTCCAAAAGAGAATTCCTGATTATACCCTCCCAAACATTCTCCTACCAACCTTCCCTAGGTCAGTAATTGGCAACTGCATTTTAACAGATGCTCAGGCCAAGACCTTAGAGTTAACTTTTACTTCCCTCTTCCTTGTACTCCACATTCAATCCATCAGCAAATCCTGTTAATTTCACCTTTGAAACACAATACATACAGAATTAAACCACTCTCACCACCTCCACTAACATCCTCTTGTCCCAGGCCACGACAATCTGTAGCCTGGAAAACAGCCACCTAAGTAGTCTCTCAGTCTTCCTCGGAGACTCCTCCCCTCCCCTATGATCTATTCTCCCCTTAACAGCAAGAGCGATGTTGAATAATACGTCTGATTATGTTATTCCTGAAAATGCTTCTCATCTCACACAGGCCTCCCCACCAATGTCTTACTCTCCCTCCTCCACCTACATCATAACTCAATCATTCTAGTCATACTGATCTCCACACTATTGCTCGAACATACCAAGAATGCTCCTGTCTCAGGGCTTCTGCACTTGCTGTTCCCTTGCCTGGAATACTTTTCCCTGAGATATGTCCATGGCTTAATCCCCTTACTTCTTTTAGATTGCTATACAAATATAACCTTATCCAAGAGGCTTTTCCCAACCCCTTATGTAAAATATCACTTCCACAATGGTATCACCCTTTATCCCTTTACCCTGCTTTATTCTTCCTTAAAGCACTTATCACCACCTGTCATATTATACATTTGTCTTTTTACTGTCGATAGAAGACACTCTCTTTTAGCAAATACTTTGTCTCTTTTGTGCACTACTATACCCTTAAGAGTTCAGAACTGTGTCTGGCACAGCTGGCTGAATGAATGAGTTGATCTCAATTCCCTTTTACTCTCCTCATATGAATATCTCATAGTGAGTATGTACTGAGTATGAACTTAGAATTTAAACCTGAGTAATTTTCATTAAATGTGTGATACCTAAATACAAGCTAACTAAAGTTATTTCATCAAGTACATAATCTATTTCAATGCAGGAAGAAAAGATGGCCATGTTAGATGTTTTAAACTCCCCAAGTAAAAAGCAACATCACAGAAAAACTAACTAAATGGGTAATGAATTAAGTACCTAGTACCCCTCAAATAAAGCCAGACTTGCTCAGTTAAGACATTTGCTCATAATCATCTGGGTATTAGTACTCTTGTATCAAATAAACAAGAGTATACTCATAAAGTATAATGAGTATTTCTGCCTATCCTAATCAAATGACTTCAGGTATATTAACTTAAGGAGACATGGCATTAGGTTACAGGCCTTGGACAATATTAACCTTCTGGCAGGAATAGGTTTTTTTAAGAACTATAATTAAAAATGAGCTCTCCAATGATAAAATGGCTTAGGATGTCCACTAAAAACTTATTTAGTATTTCATACTCTGAATAGTGAAACAAATTTTCAAATCCGAATGAGTCACAGATTCCTATAAATGGCCTTCACTACACTGAAGCACTATAGGTTTAGGATTTGCCTATGCTTCTCTCTCTAAAAATAAGTCCAGGCAGGAGATATATACTTAAAGAAAATTACAGTAGTCATAAAACTAAAATTAACATAGTGAGAGCAGGCCAACACAGTGAGAGCAGGCCAAATTATCTAAAGAAAATCTGTAACATCATTTAATTTTCCTCAGCAGTAAATTTTATATCAGATCCTAGAGTTACCAAGCAAAAGCTATCCATAAAACAGGATGCTAATCTATAGCAATGACATAGAAAAATAAAAAGGTTTTGATATCTAAAGTTCTTTAATAAAAGAAAAATGTTTAACCATTCAAGTGTTTTTAGTGCAATTCCACTTTAATAGTAAATTATCTAAGGCAGAGCATTTAATCTGCAAATCTGAAGGTCTATAAACCTGAGAGATGTTAATTTCAACCAGAAAAATCAATAACCACCACCAAACTTAGTATTCTTAATGTATAAAAAAATGAAGTTATTATCATTTACTTTTAAGAACAATGAATTCATTAATTCTTTTTAACTATAAACAGAAATTTATTGTAACCTAGCCTATAAATGCTCACCTCCTTGCTTACAAACAGCTCATAGTAAGTCGTTCTTTGGAACAGAATAAACAGCCTGAGCTCCAAGAAGGAGTCACACAGCACTACAGTGCCATTTTTCTCAGGCCCTGCTGCAAAGCTTTCTTGTTTTAGAGAACCATGCACTAGACAAGAACAAAAGACAGGAATATTTAACTGCTCAGATAGATAAATATGTAAGAGGTGTTTTATTTCCAGACAAAGTTTCAAATTAGAAGTGTGGCTAGAGGGCAAACTACAACTTCCTCTGGGAACTGTGAATTAACTTCTCACTGTCACAGACTCCCCTTGCTACTTACAGTTACTGGCCCACAAGGTACCTCACCCCCTCTCCCCTAAGGACTCTCGCACTAATGAGTAGAGTAAGACCACAATGTATGTTGCTAACCACCCAGTAATTGGAAAACACTCTCTTCTTTTCCTTTCCCAACACACACACACACACTCACTCTCCTCTTCCCTCCCTCCGAGCTGAGAATAAAAATAAAAAGGGCAAGGAACAACACAAATGACTCCATGAAAGCAGTTTATGTATGGCTGAACACAATGTACAGAGCTCAGGAGAGTTCTATGTACAACTCAAATAAGAACTGTGGCACAAGCATTAAAGTAAGAAACACAAACAGGTAGAAAACACAAGTAAAAGTCACTTACTGTGTATCATCTTCAAGTCATAAAGTTTTGCACTTAATAGATCTTCTCTTAGGACTTTTTTCCTGTAAACATCAATAAAGAGGTGAAATAATTAAGAGAAAACTGTCATTTTGCCCATTTATTTTTAATTCATTGCATACCAAAATGAAATCTATTATGCAGTGAGTTTTAAATTCTAGCAAAGAAAGCATGACTAGCTGCCACTCTCCACTTCACTGACTTACAACAGAGGTCTACTACCAAGAAACAACATACCATCACAATCCCTTTCCCTGGAACTGGTAGAAAGTATGTCAGTTAAGACACCTGCTCATAATCATCTGGGTATTAGTACTCTTGTATCAAAGTATACAAGACTTTGCTATGAGAAAGAGAGGGGTGTCAGAGTTTTACTGCTTTAGAAGGGAGAGGCAACACTGAATGGATATCATCTAAGTGCTGGAGAGACTAGGCATATGCAGTAAGACTGAATGGGAGGAATGCTAAAAACATCCCAAAGACTCCACAAAGAATGTACTGTAAATATCCACTAGCTGACAGATTTTCCACCTTGGGAGAAATCATCAAGGGTCTGACTTGGTGGGCAAAAGCAAATTATTATTTTGCATCTGTTATTTCCCTATACCATCTCCCTAGCACAAATCCCTGAGAAAAAGCAGTTAAGCATGTGGACTACCTCAGCTGGATCAGACCCACCGTATGACCTGATATAGGAGATGATCACCACGCTCTCAGCAAGAGCCAAGAGAACTGAGGGAATTCTGAGAAAGCACAAAAAAGCATATCCATGACATTGTCACAGCCAGTGATAGAAGTTGTAGCAAGAATGAAGCTAGCAAAAGGCATTTCTTCATAACGCCTGGGAAAAGTGTGCTAATCTACTATGTAAACATCAATGCAAGAATCAAAGGTGACTCACATACAGTTAAAAGGAAACGTAAATAAAATTTGTTCTAATGCAGGTATTAACTTGGCTCTATAGGCAGGCTTTTGGAGAGGGTATTCTATGAATTCCTTAGACTCATATACAAAATTTTATCTGTACGTATGTTTTATGACATGTTTTTCTGGCAGAAGATGTCTATAGCTTTCTTCAGATTCTCAAAGTAGTCTTTAACTTTCCAATAGTCAAGATCTAAAGATCTACGGTGTTATAAATTTGTGGCATGATTCAATAAATCTCAGGGACTACTGTCAACTCCTTTGGTAACTAAATAAATTTACTCTCCTAAGAAATTAGTATTCTGATTAAATGTACTTATGAATCATAGATTTAATTATGAATTTGACAATATACTGACTTAAGAATACAACTTTTGGACAGCTCTAAATATATTTCGGATTAAAATGGGCTTAAATTTTAAATATATTAGAACAAGTTAAGTATTAATAATGAATTAATTTCCAGTATACTACTAACTCAATTTAGTTAAAAAAATATGTTAAACACCTATTATACTCAAGTACTAAGCACTGTATTTCTAGGCAATTTTGTTTTAACAATAGCAGTTAAAGAAACAAATCCAAATATGTTAAAAAATTTTTTACAACATAAACATTTGTTATAGTAGGTAGCAAGTTCCTGCTACGATACAAAGAAGCAAAATGAGAAAGATACTAAGTAGTTTCAATTAATAATTGTCTCAGGCAAATGCTGTGCTCTATCATTAGTTACTTTCTACTTCTTGTCCACAAATACTAGAGCAGTGCCACAAGATTGTGGTCTGTGCACCAGGGCTTATCCATTATTGGTTTGTGAAATGTACAAAAAGGAGTAAGCATTCAGAAAATTTCATAGCAATTTTACACTGCTGTAACATTTTTATTTTACAAAAATACTGATCTAAAATAGATAGGAAAAAAACTAAAAAAAAAAAAACCAATTTGTCAAAGATAGAGCTCAAATTATATTCTTAGATTTCAGCTGATCCTTTCTTATATTAAGCGTGTGCTTTAAAAGTGAGTAAATACATTTAAGCCCCACATAACTTAAAAACAAAAAGAGAACTCTTTTTTTTTTTCGCTAGCTATTTCCTGGTTCTACACATTTGTATTCCACTTCTAAAGTTCACCACTAACCTCATACAGCTTTTAGAATTTTCATGATAGGAGAGTTGTTTCTTAAAAGAGCTTTCATTTTTCTTGTCTTTTGTTCCTCTCACCTGTCTTTTTACTTGAACCTATGAGAAAAGCAAAATCACCTATTTAGAGTGACAATCCAGCATCACAAATGATACCTATTCAAATCTCCCTTGAAAGGATAAAAACTTAAAGAAACAAAATTGTCTGAATGAAAGTGTAGCCGAAACACATATGCTTATTCATTCAAGCATGCTAAACCACAGGGGAAACAAAATAGTAAGAGACAGGCATATATATAAACAGATTAAGTGCTCATAACAGACATGAGCAGAGACCTTGTTCCCATGTAGGACTGAGAAATTAATTCTTTTTGAGGATATCAGAGAAGACTTTTGTGAGTAAATGATTTATAAGTTGGTCTTAAAGAATGAGTAGAAATTTGTCTAAGAAAAAAATATTCTAAATGGAAGAAAGAACAAAGCTACAAGGAACAGTGAGAAGCCACTGCAGTTGGGAAAGAAAAGATTAGTAGGATGTGAAGCTGATGTATCAGGACCAATTGTAAAGGGCCTCTACAGGAATCAGACAGTAAATGGAGTTTTTAAAGTGAATGAGATGATCAAATTTATTTTTTAGGATAACTTTGGCAATGATGTGGAGAATGAATCAGTTAAGGAGAGACTATAAAAGCCAAGAAATCAGAAGAAGAAAGTTCCTACAATAGTCCAGATCTACATTGTCAGACAATAGTCACTAGCCACACGTGGCTACTAAGCACTTGAAATGTGGCTTGTCTGAATTGAGATGTACTGTAAATTTAAAATATACACTGGATTTCAAAGACTTAGAACAACGACAAAAAAAGGTGAAATCTCTCAATAATAATTCTTTAAAAACATTCTATGTTGAAATAATACACTAGATATATTGGATTAAATAAAATATAAAAATTTGTTTCTTTTTACTCTTTTAATGTGGCTACTAAAAATCTTAAACTGTAGAGTGACTTCTGCTATACTTCTATTGGCAGAAGCAGACTAGATGACAGCATAGGGGCCTACAAAGAGGTAACAGCAGAGGAATGGAGAAGGAACAAATTTAAGACACTGCCCAGAAGGAACAGGCAAAGATGAGGAAGAGAGAAAAAATGGAAAACTCCCAGATGAGTTCTGGATTTGTTGATGGTTAGATTTATTTGGTATTCTAGATGGAGATGTCCAATAAGTGGTTGAAAATACAAGTCTGGTTCTAAGGAAAGAGATCTGGGCTACTAACAGAATTGTATAAGACATAGAAATGTAGGTAGTGATTAAAGTTACTGAAGTAGTTGAGAAGACTTAGGGAGAAAGTATAACCAAAGAATTGAAAGGAAGATCCCATGAGGAGCCCCAATGATTTAAGAAAAGGGAAGGGGGGCAAGGACATGGCAAAGAAGATTGGAAAGGTCAGATAAGTACATACACACATACATACCTACATAGGTACATAAATATGTACATACGTAAATACATACATACCCATAAGAGAAGGATGTCCTAGCCAAAGGAAACAAAGGATAGTCAACAGCATTACATGCAGAAAACAAACCGTGAGATTGGCCAGTCAGAAGATTACTCTGGACCTTAGTGAGGACAGTTTTAGTAACATAAAATGATAGAGGCAAATGTTCAATGGGAGTTGAAAGGTAATTGAAAAAAGGGAGTAAGCAAGTATAGATGTCTCATTGAAGTTTAGTTGTAAAGAGAAAAGAACAATAAAAGTAAAAATTTAAAAGAACTAAAGGTCAAAGGATGATATTAAGAGTATGTGGATAACGTCATATATGATAAGAAATACCTTTTAAGTTTGACAAAATTAGAAACACCAAACACCCAACTTTTAATTTAAGTAAAATACAAACCACCCTATTAAATAAAATGTAAATTTTTATTCCAAGCAACAGAACAACATTTTACAGGGAAATATCTTTGGAAGCTAGTTCATGCTAATGAAATTTTAGCAACATAATATATACATGATCTGGAAAAACAGAGAACAGTTGTCTTTCAGAGAACTCATGCTTTAATTTTGATTATAATTTCACATATTTATATAATGCTATAGCTTTTCTTCAAGATATATACTAATTTGCATAAATGTCCACAGTTACAATTATAACAAGCAAAATCATTTTTACACATGTGATTTTATTCCAATTGTGGCCTCATCTATACTTTATGTCAGGGAGACTCATCTGGTAAAAATATATCAAAACAAATTATAAATACCTACACTGAGAACATCTATGCTTAAATAGTTGTATGTTGCTTCCATACCCTGTCCTACTCACATAGACAGCAACCAAGCTGTCGTGGACCTATAGTGCTACCTGGGAACAGTTTGTTTTTCCCATCAATGGCATCATGTATGTACATACTGACTATTCTCATTTTTAGCTATATATCATTTGTGACTTGTTAGTGATATCTTAAGAAATCTCCTTCTCACAGATTAACTACTGACTATCCTTTTTGCCTTTTACTCATTAATTCAGGAATAGGTTCCTACTTCTTTTTTCCTTCTTTTATTTTTAAGCCAAAAATAAATGTGAATACAAATCATAATCATGGTTCATAATCACAAGTAGCATCAATGAAGTTATGTGTATATGTGCATCTCATGGAAGTGATTAGGGTTAAGCATTACATTAAAATTGTACTTAATAAAGTCATCTCCCCATGCCAACCCTGACCCTGTGAGAAGTCCCTCTCAAGATCTCCACAAACCCCCTTATCCTTCTGCAATTAAACTCAGTCTCCTTCAAGTACAGCATTTAAGAGCAAAGACACCATTTTATATTTAACTTCATTGGCTTAATCTTCTCAACATTGTAATGTTTTTCATGAAAACATAATTTTCAGTTATTCTGGACTTAAGTTTTTGTGGGCATTGGTCTTTGCATCTAATACTCCATTTCAAACATTTTTTTCAACGGAAAACTGTATTCAAAGTACTATCCAATTAACAAATGTTTTTGAAATACAGAAGTCCTCATGCTAAAAATATTCTAAAAATTTAAATATCCTGTAATTAAGACAATGTGAAACTTCTTTTAGAGCATCAGAGATCTAACACATTTCATGGAAAATCATAAGGTGACCACCATGGATATGTCCTCTGTAGGGGGCAAAGAAAAAAAGGTTCAGAATTTCTGTATTCTTATAGAAAAGACTGGGCTTGTTAGGCTGAGGAGGAATGATAATCACATATTAAACGTTACTGAACAATTCACAAATATACTCAAACTGGAAATCTATTGAAGCAAAATCGTCTCCAGTAAGTTTACACAGTTCATGTTGCAAAATAAAATCTAAGCCTTACCTTAACACAACCTTCCAATGCACTGAATTTAAACACTGCCTGAAAAGGTTTTCGGTCAATAGGACATGAAGCCAGTGTCTGAAAAACAATTAACAAATTAAAACTTTACAAATGTTTCTTGGATAGATCAAAATTAAACTATAGCAAACACATTTATAAGTTTTCCACCAGAACAGGAAATGGTAGAAAAATAACTTTTTCTTCTTTCCAAGATAAAGATGAAATACTTTCCACCTGTATCATGCCACAAAGTAATAAGTACCTTAAATTTGTTTAATTCATTCAAACATTTATTGAGCAACTGCTATATGCTAGATGAGTGGAATACTATAATGAACAAGAGAGATGAGATCTGTTATCAAGATAATACCTATTAAGACCTGCTCACCCAGTTGAGAACTACTTGTATAATGAAATGAGAGCCGGGCTGAAACCAATAGCTGCAATCTAAAGCACCAGGGCAATTATAAACCAGCTGTAAAAGGAATGGCCTGGACAGGTCCCTTACAGGTTTCAATATACTATGACTTCATATTTTCCCCCAAATTAATTATTTTGAAAAGGCAGTCACACCAGCAATAAAAAAATTTTTAAAGATATGAAGAAAATGAAGGATTCCTTCACTCTTCTCCTCAGCCACCTAGATGCCCTCTCCATAAGTAGTTTCTTATATATCACTTTGGAGATATCCAATGCATATACACACCTATGTGTATCTTTCTAATGTACAATTAATTCACATGCTGAACTGAATTTTGTTTTTCTTTTATACACCTTAGATTGATTCATATTACTATTTCAGAGCTGCTCCATTCTTAACAGCATGGTATGCTCTAATAGTTTTAAGTTACATTTCCTTTGAGTATGGTTGAACATATTTTCATATTTTTAAGGGCTATTCAAAGTTCCTGTTCTTTACAATGTCTATTCATGCCCTTTGCATAACTTTTTAGATTAGATTGCTGGTCTTTTTCAAATTGAATTGGAGGCATTCTTTATAGATTAAGGAAAATTGTCCTTTAATCACTCTGTGATTCTCAATCAACTTTATTTTGATATAAATATATTTCTTGTACTTTCAAAATTAATGTGCATCAACTATAATTAAGATTTTCTCTGATAATACTATTAAATATTTATATGTGAATGGATTTACACTATTTAAATAATTTAAAATGGAGCATACTGTCTACTAGGGTAGGAAAGAAGATTCTGTAGCCAATGAAGAAAATACCAAAAGGTGATATTATTAATACTTACAGTTATAAAAGTAAAAAAAGGATTTTAATAATTTAATAGCAATAGTCTAAAAGACCACAAGATAGTAACGGAATTTTGATAAATTATCTTATATTCCCTAGTGAAAAAATGTTGTGATTTTTGCCTTTCTGGACTTTGGTACATATCAAGATACGCTTATACAAGTACAGGTAGCTCAGACTGTGTACGGCCCTTGATCATATAATACATTTTCACAAAGCTCATGAGTCACTTTGAGAGCAGCTAAAATATAAAATGAGCTACTTTTACTCTCTGCTAAAAAGTGATTTTTCTTTTCCTGTTAAGTAAGTAGGCCTTGAGAAAATGCTTCACCATACCTGTATCAGGAAATGTGACCTCTTACTATATTAAATTGGTTCAGAGTAGTAGAAGCCAGCTCAGCTTATTCCCAAGTACTATGGATTTAGGGTGCTATTACTTTACCTACAGAAAACTTGACCTTAAGAAGCTTTGTTGTAAGTAGGACAAAGGTGTCCGCATCTTTATAATAATGTATTGCAAATAGTCATTCTAGTTCAAAGAACTCAACACAGCAACTATGTGATTGCTGTTTACCACATTAGCATTTATTGTTTGAAATTTCTTAGACCAGAGGTTATATTAACACATCTGTAATTCAAAAGAATACTTAAAAGTAAAACTTCGAAGTACTTCTATTTTTACCAGTTTCAACATACATTTTTATTTCTATTTTAAAGGAAAACTTAGATAAATATTCATAAAAAGATAAAATAATAAATCAAAATTTGTTTCCTTCAACGTCTTTTAAAAATGCCTAAGATAAATGTGTGCAGGCTCTAGATTTCCTGTCTACTTTCCTATCTTCTCCTTGTGTGCAACCTTGAGCAAGTTATAGTCATTTTGAGTCTCAGTTACCTTATCTGTGAAAATGGGGATAATAACAGAACTTACCTCTAAAGTTTTTATGGGAATTAATCTTAGAAGAGTGTGTGGCACATGAAGTCTTCTAAATACCAACTAGCTTCACTGCACTAACAATAAAAAAGCTTGGTTCATTAACAAAAAGATAACCCACAATATGATGTATACATACAAGTGAGAGACATGAGTTCTTAATGATTTTTTGTTGGAATTTGTAAAGTTCATGACATATATGGAAATTAAAGTATTTCATTTTATTACATCTATTTCAATTTGTAACACTTACTAAGATCCAAAGAAAGCCACTGTGTTCAAGAAATTTACTCTATTATCAGATGCAGTGAATGTTTCAAAAACTCTGAAATTATACAATCTCATTTTCTTCTTTATTAAATTTCCTCTGTTGACATGAGCTAAATGGCACTCTTTCCTTTACAATGTTCAAATGGACAGGGTTTTAACCTGAGCCATTCTATTTTGATCTGTTTCAAATAATGTGGTCCTGAGTAAGATTTTGTTTGTTTTTTTTCCCTTAAGCATAACTGCTATAGATTTGTTTAAGGTTGCATTTGAAGAAAGGGTTCCACTGCTATTATAAAAACAGGAAAAAAGTAGTAATAGTCAGAAAACCATTGCTACATATTATCACAATCTGTATATACTTACATTTCCTAAAGATAATCTAGTTAGCACTAGAAAATACATTAATGGATTTTCTCTGGCTCAGGCTCAGCCATCAGAAATAGTTTTTAAAACCAAGTTATCCTCCCCAATTAAGGAAAGCACAGATCATAAAACAAGCTACCTACAGTAGACAAAATATCTTTGCTATGATGACTGAGAAATGATAATATCCATTTCTGACCTTAAAACAGTTTAGCAAGCATTTCAAATGGGAAACAAATGAAATTCACTTATCCTGAGTCTTCACAGCATACTTCAATAAATTAAGAACGACTAAAGAAGAATTTAATGAAAAAAATCAAGAGATTTTTAAAAATTAAGTGGATCTTTAATTTTTTAATTAATGCATACTGTAAGAAAAGTGTAAGGCTTACTTTTAACACATGACAAAGTTCAAAGACACCATCATTAATAGGTACTAAAGCATAAAATCACACACAATGTGATCAAATAGCTTGAATAGAAAAGCTTTACAAATAGATTTTAAAAAACGGTTTGCATTGGCCTAATTTTAAGGCATTCTCAAGGGTACCACACCCTTATATCAAGCAGATAGCCATTCAGAAAATCTCAAAGGTATTTTGATGTTAGTTTTCAGAGTCTGTATCACTAAAATAACTAGTTTTTAAGTTGTGTGGTTTTAAAAATTCACACTTAAAACTAATGTAGAAAAATTTAAAAATTTCTTTTTGCTGAGGAAGATTAACCCTGAGCTAACATTCATGCCAATCGTCCCCTATTTTTTAGTATGTGGGCCACCAGCACAGCGTGGTTGCTAACAGAGCAGTGTAGGTCTATGCCCAGGGAACCCAACCCAAGCCAGTGAAGTAAAGCGCGCTGAACTTAACCACTATGACACTAGGCATGGCCCAGAAACTTTTTAACTAAATACTTATTCTGCTTACAAGCGTGATTTTAGTTTTGAAGAAAATTATCCCACATTTTCTGTTTTCCTCATACACAACAAAAATAAATGCCCCTTGATGACTGATCATTTTGATTCCTCATATACAACAAAATACCCTTCAATTACTCCCCTATTTAAGTCAATGACTTTCATTTCAATAACTTTTTAATTATCTAATTTAATTAGTTTCATAATCAAAGTAGTCCAATATCATGTGACTTTGTGATACAGCTTTAAAATTAACAGAATTTGATCACTGCTTTACAATGTAATACGTATCTATTAAAAAACAGAGCATACCTTTTACTGTGAATGCTCTCTACTAAGATTATATGAGATAAAGAGGCAATTTTGATATAAAAAAATAATCTTCCTAATGATTTCAGTAAAACATACCCTAGTATTTTGACGCGTTGCAAATTCCCAGCTCAGACAAACCCATATTTAAATGTAAGAACAGGAAACCTTCCTTATCTGGGAATTCAGGATTCTTGATTTCTAATATTTCTTGCTTCCTGCTGCTGCTCTATCCTCAATCACAAAGGCTGCCTACAGATAGTCCCTCCTAGAGAGAGAGAAGCAAGTGTTAAAGGTAAGTGCTTAAAGACTAAATCTCAGTAACTACGCTTATAGGTAGGTCTGTCTGTTCAGGGGAATCTTTAAAACATCTCTCTCTCCTACTAACAAATAGAGCACACTGTATATAAAACTGCAGTTCAGAATCAAATAAAGATGATTTAGGAATGCATACCAACAGAGGTTGATGCTTATTTTAAAGCTAATCACCAGGACCTATCCTTTCTCATTGATGGTTCCAAGATACCTAGCCTGGACCTCCAAAGAAAGTGCTCACCTGTAGTCAGCCTACATGTTCCCTATCAAATTTAACCAGTTCTTTCAAGACAGTCCTTGTCAATCCATGTTAGTGAAACTGTGGTTCTTTATAACAGCTTTTAGGAATATATTCCTAAAGGACACATGGCTATCAGAGACAAAATTAACACCAAGGAAGTATCTTATCTAAGTACTCAAAAAGAACACTTCATGTTCTCAAAGATACATCACAATAGATGAGTAGAAGTACCTTTAATCTTAATTTCTTGTGACATTTAAGACTTTCTTTTTCTAATATATATAAAAAAATTTCCATAAACTACCTGCATAAGTCATTTTACAAATCCTGACATTTAAAACTGGGCTATACAGAAACACATTAATTTGCTCAACTGGTAAAAATAGAACATTAAGTGAAAATCTATTACATACATACTTTAGGTAATGAGTCTTCATAATGTAAAAATATTCTTTGCTGTACCAAAGGTTTTATCAAAGGATTAATCCACAGGGTGAAAACAAGAGAGGATTTGGAACAGTTAGTCACAAACTCAAGTTCTGGAGGAGTCAGAACTAGCAAGCTGTCGAACCCACTTTCAGCATAAAGACAGACAGCCCTGAATCACGTATTGCACATGTTGTAATAATTAAATGAAATAATGTATTTAACAATGTTTTATAAATTATAAAGATAAGGACTAATAATAGTGCTCCACAGATATGTTTAAATTACTGTTCCAGAGAAGTACATAACCGAGAGGTTTGGTTTAGTTCAGGAATAAAGAAAAATAAAAATTTTAGGAAAAACTGATTGAAAAAAGCCAGACAATAAAGCTTGGCTTATGGTATTGAAAAGCAGTCTAATCACCAGAATCTCTACTCAAGGAACATCCGTATATAAACCACATTAGTAGTCAAGATATAAGTCAATTAGTCATATTTTGATTTTTTGATATGTATTGTTAATTCATAAATACACTCCTCACCTGTCTGCATTGAACACTGTTGCTGACTTCTTTAAGAACTGTATGCCACCATTAGTAAGACTCTCTGTATTTCTAGGCTCATGAGAGAAATATACCTTTGCCAACTGCCCAATTTTGATTTCGTTAATCTTACTTTCTCAAACTGCAGCTATAAGCATTTGATATGAAATGGAGGACTGGCATAAATAAGTGGAGGGAGGATAATTTGCTTATACTAGGAAAGCTAATCACATCTTTAAAAATTATTAAAAGATAAGGGAAATACTTTATATTACTTCAAAGATAAAAGAACCCTGGAGGATATGAAGAAACTCCTAATCACATATATTGCCTGACCCTTTAAATAGAGTAAAAAACTCTTAAATGCTTCAAGTATAAAATGCTTCCAAGTCCTCAAACTAACCTTTTAAGGGTCAAAATTTTAACCACTTCTTGGCAACCTGCCAAATTATAAATCCTACCTTTTTAACTAGTGTTATGTATGGAGGGTGTATCTTATTACCTACAGGGAATCATAATTACGATCAGCTGTTGCAACTACAGCCATGTGTCAAGACTTCTCTAGCCTTCACCTTACAAATTACCTTCAACTTTAAAATGTGCAAACTCAGATGATCTAGGTTAAACTTACGTGCAAATTAAAAACTCTCAATATGTTTAGACTGTGTTTTTGCTCACAGTATAGGTAAAATAAATAACTTTGAGTGGCTGGTAAACTTTAGTGTTTGGCTCTATACATATGTCCTCAGTTCAAAGGCCTTCTTTAGTTTTGGATTCTCAGCTCTAATAGTATTTTAAATTAACAAAAATCTCAACTTTCCTTAAGTATCAATTACTGTGTCTTTGTTTAGTCGAATATCTTATTTCTATATAATCATTATAATTTCATAAACCAACAGGCTTACCATCTATAAGTTCCTTGAAACTAAACATAGTCATAGTGGACATGCTTAGTCTCAATTTGTTCTAGTGTCCCCAAGGGTAGGCAGTTACACCACGGGCCATGAAGGCCACGACAGCTTCCATTATCCTGAATCTTTTTGCCCTAAGTAAAGTGGATTCTATAAAATATCTAGAGACTAAGTTCAATTACTTAGTCAATCTAAAGTCCTGACATGGCTTTTGTTTTAAATAACCAGAGAACAAAAATTTTAGAGCTTGAAGAGATTGAAACTAACTTTGACTTTGGATATAGATATTTTAAGAGCATGAAAAATTTCAGGAATGTCTCCAAAATAAATATACTAGACAACTATATACCTTAATTTTACTTGTTTCTTAAAAAGCAGAATTTCTTCAATGCCTAAAATATTAAGACAAAAGTAAATAAATGAGTCCTCCTTTTTGGTTCTTGACATCTACTCTGAATCATATTTCAGTGAACCTGGAGTAAAAATCTCAGATAGCTCAGGTGAATTTCTGAAACACACATAAGACTAGGAAGATGATCCTGAATACATTTTGTACTATTTTCTTATTATGTAGATTTCCAACGACTGTAAATCTCACTTTGATTTCTACCTTTGTACTAGAAGTGAACATTAGCAATTTTTTTTTTTTTTTTTTTTTTTTTTGCTGAGGAAGATTAGCCCTGAGCTAACATCTGTTGCCAATCTCTCTCTGTTTTTTGCTTGAGGAAGATTAGCCCTGAGCTAACATCTGCGCCAATCTTCCTTCACTTTATATGTGGGTTGCTGCCACAGTATAGCCGACTAGTGGTGTAGGTCCGCAGCCAGGATCCAAACCTGTGAACCCAGGCTGCCAAAGCAGAGCACACCGAATTTAACCACTACAGTACCGGGCCAGGCCTGTAAAATTTTAAACTATGGACCACTTTTTAAAAATTACTTTAATTTCAAGCTATCCCTTGAGGTATTTGGAAACAAATTAGAGTTCAAATTCCTGCCTTGAATATCAAATAAACATTACCATAGTGATTTGAATGAAAGAATATGTAAGAAAACTTTAGCATGGGGCCTGGGGCCAGTTAGGAGACTGAATACAGACACTTACTCCTAATTCTGAAATCCAAAGTAAACTGCATGTCTCTCTTTAAAAACAGAAAGGGACTGTGAAAGGAAAATGCGAGGAGAGACCTTAATAACTAATGGCCATGAAAAAAAAACACTAGTGAATCTGAAATCTGGTTCTATTTTTCAAAGGAAATATATAATTCAAAACACATCTAATTTTTATCATACCAATAAAAAGACTCAAACTGAAAATTTAGTTCAAGGCCTATGTGATTTTGTTAACAAGTATTCACTTATTATTTATAATGAACAATTTATTAGTAGACTGTGTTCTTGTTACTGCTCAACGGTTTATTTAACTGATGGCTGCCATCCCCATTAGCAACAATGAAATAATTCAGAATATTCTCTGCTTCCTCTCCACTTTCAAGGTTAACTATTTTGTTTAAACAATACCACAACTCCCCGCTCCACCCACCACAATTTACGGTAGGTATAGCAGGTAAGTATGTACTTTGTTTTAAAGGCAATCTTCAACAAAATGTTTGTTATCCAAAGGAGTTAACACAAAAGAAGGAAAATATTACATGCAAGAAAGGTGTTGACTGCAACATGATTATGTTAAGTATTTTCAACTTAAAAATATTCAACAAGAGTTAAAAACATAGATAAATTTAACACTGTCTAATAGAGATGAATATGTGCATAGTGTACAACCTAGTAGTTTCACTTGTAGATACATATCCTAGAGAAACCCGGAACACGTACACCATGTTAAAGCTTATGGTTGTGTGAAAGATGCATGGAGAGTGTAAGGAAGGATGGAGAATGATATCTATTTTATACATTCCAATTTTCATAGAGAAAAATACATATTCAAATTATGTCGTTGAACCTCACAATGTGGTCACTGAATGCAATCTTATGAAAAGCACTGAATTGAAACTTTCTACCCAACCAGTAATACTGCTTCTCTACCGAAA
The DNA here is from genome assembly GCF_021613505.1 of Equus quagga. Taxonomy (NCBI): domain Eukaryota; kingdom Metazoa; phylum Chordata; class Mammalia; order Perissodactyla; family Equidae; genus Equus; species Equus quagga. Next base: position 21,668,532 of record NC_060267.1, on the reverse strand, counting down.
GCAAAATCTCCTCTACTTTTAAAATATTTAATCACAAAGCAAATGAACGTGCACTAAATTCAACACAGACGAAATCTTTAGTTGGGTGGCAGAAAAAATTATGCATTCTTATTTCACTAGTTAATGCTACTGCAAACGCATAGAAATTTACAATTATATTAAACTCAAAAAGCTATCTCCTCAAAATAAATTTTCAGCTATCCTTAGTCCCTTCTTGCCAAAGACCACTCTAGGTGTTAAGCTAATTAGAACTGTTTCCAAGTATACAATTATGAATTTGACTGGTATTACAAATTTTTTTTTCTCTTCCCAGAACTCAGCCACAGAGTTTGTATACAGTTATCTCCTTCTTTCCACACTGTTAACGAAAATATAAGTAAAACAAAGAACTTTGGGGGCTGGCTCCGTGGCCGAGTGGTTAAGTTGCACGCTCCGCTGCGGCGGCCCAGGGTTTGGATCCTGGGTGCGGACATGGCACCACTCGTCAGGCCACGTTGAGGCAGCGTCTCACATCCCACAACTAGAAGGACCTGCAACTAGGACATACAGCTATGTACTGGGGGGGGTTGGGAAATGAAGCAGGAAAAAAAAAAAAAGGAAGATTGGCAACAGTTGTTAGCTCAGGTGCCAATCCTTCAAAAAAAAAAAAGGAAGATTGGCAACAGTTGTTAGCCTAGGTGCCAATCTTTAAAAAGAAAACAAAAAAAAACCCAAAAAAAAACAAAGAACTTTGAAAACCCCAATTACGTAATAAGCAATTAATTCCAATGTGCTCATGGACAAACAATTTGAATGCAGCTAATATTAAAAATATTTTTGGGATTTATCTCCTTCACTAATTTTTACACATTGACAAACTACTAACTCAGAAAATACAGCATGATTAATATGACAAACAACAAATTTTTACTGCACAATTCATAACAATGGGGCTTTATAATGAATATTCAATGTACCAGTACCATGATTTACTTGGCCCGAATTGAATCAACATAATACATTAAAAGTCAAAAATGTCCCGTCTCTTAACCATTTACTATGTATGAGGAACCTCAGTAATAATCTCTAACTCAGACTCTGAAATTAGTTCACACTAAATTAAAAACAGGAGTTAGAAAATACTGTTCTAAATTCAATTCTGCCTCTTAAGCTAAGAGACCTTGGGACCAAGTCACAGAACACAAAATCCAAGTTTCCTCATCTGTAAAACGAAACGATACTATTACATCTGCTCTGATTATCCCACAAGGCTGACATAAAGAAGAAATCAAATAATCTATGTAAAAATTACCTGAAAAATATAAAACACAAAGCAGAAAGAAGGTGTTATTAATAGTAGTAAACAGATATCCCAAGGGGGAGAAGTACATTGAAGATGAATTACTGCATTTCTACTAGAAAAAATACTTAATCTGTTATTCCTATAAAGGTTAAGGTTTTTGTTTTTTAAAAAGGTATGCATCTAAAATTTTTTAACTATAAAAGAATAGAAAGATGAATAAAAGAAAATTAGAAGGAAATATACTGACAGAATTTGAATAATACAGAGAAATTTGTCTAAAGCAAGGGGAAAACACGTTTCTGTGAAATAATTTATGAAAGGCAGTATCAACTCTTTAGACTAGGTGGAATGAAATCATGCTGGGGAATTAAAGTACGATAATATTAAATACTTATTCTCAGACTCACCTCTGCCCATTTAAGAATACAGGTCATGCAGAAGACATGATTACAGCTTTCTGGAAAACCAACTTCCTTCTCTAATAGGCAATTAAGACATATTGGACATCTGTCAGCTTCGCTGTACAACAGACCAGTGGTAGCAGTATTATCTTTGTTTTCTTCACCTATAAAGCAAAGCAGTCATATATGCTTTCAAGTTCTCCAGACCAAATGACTCATGTTTGTGGCAGTATCATGGAGTAGATACTCTAAAATACCCTCCTACTACAAAGTAATTAGATCTTAGATACATTATAACAAACATACTGCTTGAGCACAATGTTCCCAACATTTACTAATTTATATTTTTTAATGGGAGAGGGAAAAAATTTCTTCATGAATTTAATTTTAAAAGAATAGTCACATGCTTCAAAAATTTAAAAGTAAAAAAAGTTACAGTGACAAATCTCCCACTCACATCTACCCCATTCATCCAGTTGTGCCCAACACAACAAGTAACAACTGTTTAGTTTCTTCTGTGTTCTTCCAAGATTTTCCTTTTTTTTTGAGGAAGATTAGCCCTGAGCTAACATCCGCTGCCAATCCTCCCCTTTATGCTGAGGAAGACTGGCCCTGAGCTAACATCTGTGCCCATCTTCCTCTACTTTATATGTGGGACACCTGCCACAGCATGGCTTGACAAGTGGTGCGTAGGTCCACAGCCGGGATCCGAACTGGCGAACCCCTGGCCACCCAAGCAGAACATGCGAACTCAACCACTGCGCCACTGGGCTGGCCCCCCAAAGATTTTTTTTAATGCAAAGACAAGCAAATCTTAATACATATTCTTTCAAAACTCCTTCTTCACACAAATGCTAGAATACCATACACACTAGTCTGTATTTTTTTTGTTTCAACCTATTGATGGACATTCACTTGTTTTCAATCTTTGGCTATTACAAACAATGCTGCAATAAAAACCTTGTCATTTCACATTTTTAATAGTACATTTACAGGATAAATTCCTAAAAATGAAATTGTTAGATCAACGTGTACGTACATTTGTAATCTGAACAGATACTGCCAGATTATACCCACTGGAGTTTGTACTAATTTAAATGCCCATCAGCAACATAACCAACATACAAAAGTATGCATTGCAGGCTTAAAAGTAAGTAAGAGAAACTGCAAGATTCAACATAAAATAAAACAAAAACAAAGAAATGGTCAGCTGAAATGTGAACAGCATACACCAAGAAAATGGAAAAGCTGAGATTGTCCTGGAAGCAAATAGTCCATACTAGTGTTCAGATCTGGAGACTAACCCTTAGGACCAACCTACGTAGGGAAACAGATCCTGAGAGATTCCAATTTTAAACCAAGACCCTCAAACAGGGCTAACGTGGTCCTAGCATGGGTTCAGGAAAAAGCAAACACAAATCCTTTGGGAGAAAGCATCCTTAATTTAGACCCTCAGGATTTCAGATTAAATTTATCAAATATGAGCTCATAATTAAACATCACCAAACCTAAGAAAATAAGTTACCTTGACTAAGAATCAGCAGTAACAAGAATCTATTTAGATTTACTTATTTTTTATTTTTATATATTTATTATAAATTTATTTAGATACCACTGGTTTCAAGTATAATTTTCAAATACTACGTAGAATGATTAAAGAGCAGATTAGACCCAGAAGAAAAGACTATTTGTGAATTGGAAGAGAGATTTGAGGAAAATACCTAGACTGAGAGAGACAGACAAGGAGACGTAACCTGTGAAAGAGAGGTTGGGAAATGAAGTCAGAACAAAGTCTAACATACTAATTGAAGTCCAGAAGAACAGAATAAAGGAGAGGTAACAGTAAAAGCAGTAATGGCTAGGACACGACAAAACAAACAAACAAACAAATATGATCCAACAGATAAAGGACACACAAAGTGTATGCTAAACAGGAGAAATGAAAATAATCCATACCTAGAAACAATGTAGCAAACTGTATAACATCAAAGATGAAAACAAGCTCTTAAAAGCCAAAAGAGGGAAAAGACAGATCTTCTACAAGGGAATGACAATTAGGCTGAAAGAGATTTCTTGACAGCAAGAAACCAGAAAATGGCTAAATAGTATCTTCAAAGTGCTAAGAGAAAAAGAAAAGGAAATGTATCAATTCAGAATTGTGTATCTATCTTTGAATAGTTTGAAGAGGATAAAAATAAATATAAAAACAGAGTTTATCACCAATAGACTCTCACTAGAGAAACTTTTTAAAGTTTTTTTCAGGAAGAAAAAAAGAAATGAAGACAGAAACCTTCTAAAAATACTGTCTGTACAAAATGTCTTCTAAGTTTGGTGTTTGGGGAAAAAAGAATCAATTAAAATGATGGGTGACTATAACCTATAAATCAAGAGTAGGATGATCAGAGTAAAAGTGTTCTAAGGTTCTTCTGTTGACAGTGAAGATTAAAATATTAACTTTAGAAGCAGAGGAAAATATCAATGCTATTTTTAAGAAATAAGACAACAACAACAAAAACAGAAAAAGTACGTAATTCTGAATTCCTTAACAAGTAGGGAGCAAAATTTAAGAAGAAAAGGAAAAGAGCTCAACAAACCAAAAACTTTGATTAGTTGAAAACAAAATAGGAGGAGGAAAAAAAAAGTTTGCATTTCTTATTCAGACAGCTTATTTCAGAATATAAGAACAAAAGAAGTAAAAACAAAAAACTTGTGTATTTTGAAATGTATACAAATCAACAGTGTGGAAACACTAAGTTTTGCTTTCAACACACAAGCTTTATAAAAATCAAAAGTTACCTTCCGTATCTTCATACTCCTGATCTCCCACATTTAGGGTATATAAAGTTTTCTTCTTCATTTCTCCTTGAAAAAGGGTTTCCTACAGGATGAATTACAGAGAAATTTTATGTTTGCCTTCTCCCAATAATAACACCACCCCCCCAGAACTGTAAGAAATTATGTTACACATAAAAGAACATAGTTACAAGCCAAGCCAGTAAATTTTGTGGATAATCCAGTACCTCTTTTATACTCCATGTCATCAAGCACACAGTAGTACTGAAAGGAAAAGCCTTATATAAGTATTAATCAACAAAGACTAAATGATAAATTTTGTGCTAAAGACTTAAATACAATCGGAGCTTAGGGGAAAGAGATCAATTTGGACTGGAGTTTTCACTGAAGGAGACCGGTTATACATGTTCAGGAATTTAAGGCATTTAAGAAGCAACATAGTGTGAAGGAATAAAATAGAGTTTAGCTATGTCAATGTGCCAAGAACAAGAGTGAGTGAGTGAATGAAAGTATAAGAGAGAGAGAGAGGAAGAGAGTGTGTACACTGAGGAGATGGGCATCTGAAAGACTACAGTGAGGGGTAATGAAAGCAAGAAGCAGAGCAATGTAAATCAAGCAGGGCTAGATTACAGATGGATCTCTCACAATTGACTGAGAAGTTTAGGTTCAATCTTATAGATTCCCCTGAAGAAGACTGACATGATAAAAGTGATGTAAATAAATCTTTTAAAAGAATCATCTACTGACAAGCACAGAATGGATTATAGTGGGGAGAGATTAGAAGCATAGAGATTTGCATGGCTAGAGTAACTGGCTGTGAAGTGAAGAAAAGAAAGTAAGTTCAGAGCTAAAGAATTTCTGAGATTTGGTGACTAAATACGGGAAAGAAGTCAAAGACTATTCTGGCCTAGGGGACAAGGAAAATGGTGATTACAGGAGGCAAAATGAGAAATGTGGGAAAGGAAATTAATTTCTTAAGTCAAAGGGAACAAATTAATGAAGTAAAATTATTTTTTAAATCAACTCAGAATTCTTTCTTGAATTGATGCAAGACACATGATCGCAATGAACCGTTCAAATATGCTTTGTAATATCTAGGCACAAGAAATCCCTAATTTCATCAGTTATGATTCTCCCATATATATATTAAGTAATTTTTCTATTAGTTTCTTAAATAATTTACACATGCTAGATTAACATATGTATTGCCCACGAAAATTCTCTATTAGGTCAACAAGGAGAAATGCAGCAAAGGCCCCTACCTTGATTCAACAACCAACTGTAAAGCAGAATAAACTTACTAGCACATATAAGAACGATTTAAACGTTTTAATGGATTAAAAATTTGAAATGAGCCAGGATCAGAGCTACTTTTTAAAAAGTTAATTTAATCACAGTCTGCCTTAATAAAAGTAGAATGTCAAAAAGAAGAGGAAAAATTCCCACTCAGCCTACATTTGCAACATTTATTTCAGTTCTGACGCTATTTAGGAACAAACAACAAAATGATGTAGTGTCCAGGGAAGATGACTAAAATGCTGAGAGCCCTGAAAACCATATCAAATGCAGAAAGGTAAAGCAGTAAGGTGGTTAGCCTGGAAGAATAGAAAGCTTAAGAAGAAGGTTAGCAGTTAGCTTCAAATGGAATGGGCTGTTCTGAAGGTAGGCAGAATAACCTACCAATGAAGGTATTCAAACAGAAGCTCAATGAGCTGTGAGGTTTTTTTTCAGTTCAAAGATTTGAGTGCTATATGTACACTATTAGGCAATGCTGTAAGTACAACATTGAACAAGACAGAAATTCCTGCCTTTATCCTAGTCAGGGAGATACAATAAACAATGTAAGTTAAGTAAAATATCTAGTATGTCAGATGTTGAGAAGTGTGTTGGAGAAAGATAAAACTATATGATTGTAAAATAAAACATTCAATTAGTATGGCTAATAAGTGAGAAAGTGGAGAAGCTACTATTTCACACAGACTGTTTAGGGAAACTCTTTCTGATAAATTACAACTTGAACTGGCAAGGTGAAAGAAGCGAGGAGAAGAGTGATGTGGATATCTAGAGGAGTGCATTCTAGGCAGAAAGAACAGCAAATTCAGAGGGGAGGAGGCATGTTTGTGGTTCAAGGAACAACAAAGAGTTAGAATAAAGTGTGGTCAGAATAAAGTAAAAGAGAGAAAAAGCAGTCGACGAGGACAGAGAGGTAACAGAATGTAAGATGATGCAAAACCTTATAGGCCAAGGGAAACACACTGGCTGCTTCTCTGAGTCAGATGGGCCAGTAGAGGGTTTTAAGCAGAGGAGGCGGCAAAGGAAAAAGTAGAGGCCAGCAACGAGACTACTGCAACAATCTGGGGGGAGGAAGATTACAGTGGCTTGTACCAGAGTAGAAGCGAGGGTGATGAAAAGTGTTCACATTCCAGTGTGTTTTCAAAATACAGCCATCAGGATGTGCTGACATATTGTGGGGTATGTGTCAGAGAGCAAGAGTCCAGGATAATTCTGAAGTATTTTGACCTGAGCTACTGGAACGATGGAATTGCTGAAACAGAAGATTACTTTAGAAATGTGCAGATAGTCATAGGTTACTCTACTTGATATTCACTCAGGACAGTAACAGTATCACATGGGAACCTGTTACAAGTACAGGATACCCAGGCACCACCCAGACTGAGTGAATCTGCATCTTATCAAGATCTGTACCCAATTCATATGTACATTAAAGCCTGTGAAACACTGCTCTAGACAACTTCCCAACTTAGATGATTTCAGAGTCATATTGTGCTCCTGTATGATCTATAATTGAGTGTACTACTTTATTTGGGGAAATTCATGCCATCTCCTCCATTATCCTAAACATCTGAATAAAAAACATTTAAGTTGGAGTTAATTCAATGTGAGAAAATGTCAATTTGAAAATTAGCACAATATTTTAAAAATCTAGGAAGTTCTCAGAAGATGTAATATGTCATCCCTTAACATAGCTAAATAATTTATGTCCTATTGGATAGTCTAATCTATGCTATTTTCACATTTTCTCCCTTAAGGATATTAAGCTTATATTTACATATTAGTATATTAATTATAATTTACAATTAATATTTTACGGTAAATACTATTTTCTCTATTTTAACTCATGAAATGAAGTACACAAGTAACAGTTTATCACTGAGAAATTAAGAGACTTTAATCAAGTTACAGACTGCCTTTCCTTATACATTAGAAATCTGCTTAAAAAACTGTTCAGGTGTTTAAATTTTTAGAAGTTGTGTGCTGCTTCTTGAACATATCATGGATTAACTGTTTCCATACCTAAAATGATTAAGCTACCTTACCAGTTTATTCCAAAATGAATAGCATTTAGCATTTCACTAGACAAAAGTAACAAGTTTCAGCTCAGCAACTTATAAACTTACAACTTGTTCATGCTTATCTCTTCTATCTGCCTGGACTCCAGTTTTTAATCTAAGAATCCAAGGTTTTTAATACCTCTTGCTTTGAATTTCCAGTAACAGAAGCATGGGAATACAAATACAGACTCATGGTCCTAGCCAGTAATTTGTGGTCAGTAAAATACCTAAGAGAGAAACTGTGGGTGTGCAGGGCTATTCTTTCTTGTGATTATCTGAAAAGTTAGATATAACCCAATTTTATGATATTAACTATTTATGAGTCTATAATCATAAGTCATAGTCTACCTAGACTACTTATTAGTTCTACTAGTAAGTTCTGTAAGTTAATTACCTATAAGCCAAATCTAATTTTCTTTTAATTTTTGTTTACCTCAAATAAATTTCAAAGATGTTCATTCTAGATTTTAGGTAAATTTTTTACTTTTCAGATTATTTTAAATTTATAAATTTCAATTTTTAATGCCTCTTCCCAGGCTCTACTTTTCTAAGGTAAAATATCTTTAAGTCTGTTATCCCAAATATACCATCATCAAATATCGCCAAATATACCATCTGAAAGTGTATCTATCTTCCAGGTTGCTCTTTTCTATTTAGCTATATATTGCTTCTATTATGTATTAGAAATACTATTCCAAATATGTTCATAAAACAGTTTGGGAAGAATGACCTAATTTTAAAATTTTGTTTATCATAAAAGCCATCAACTTTTAGAATTTGGAATGCAAAAAGCATTGGTACAAATCAGTTTTCGGGAACTCGAAAACTCATTTTCCCACACAAACTCCGGAATACGTGGAAGTGAAAATCCCAGGCCAGCCATTACAGCACATTCAAGTAAGACTAGTGTATAAGACATTTCAGTTCTCTAGAACAGTGCTGCCCAATAGGGAACTGTTCTATCAAGCACTTGAGACGTGGCTAGTCCAAGTGAGGAACAAAATTTTTAATTTTCTGTTAAGTTTTAATTAATTTAAATTTAAGTAGTCCAATGTAGCTACTGGCTACTGTACTAGACAGCACAGCTCTAGGATATAACTACCACCCTCTATAAAAGGAAACTGCTTCAAATTATACCTGGATGCTAACAATATATTTTCTACTGTAGTAGCCGCTGAGGCACCTGAAGCTTCAAGGAATCAGAGAAGAGACCAGAGGTTCCTGGTAATAGAAACTAAACTTTTTTAGCCTTAGCTAGCTGTTTACAAATTCATACCCTTCTTCCTTTCTCTCCATATTTTTCTCTTCTAAAATCTGTTTCTTTCCACCTACTACAAAGCAGAACTCCATTTCTTTCTAGTTCACTTCAAAACTTCCTCTCCTTGCTTCCTCCTACCGTTCTTCAAGAAAGCCTACAGGATCTAAAGATATCAATATCCTAGTTAAGACTACAACTGTTAGGAGTCCGACAGACCTGGATTTAAATCCCAACTTCACTGCCATGCAATAAATGATTATTATTATTATCATTGTTATTAACTCCAGTAAGAAAAGAAAAATAGGGAAGGGTAATACAATTGTTGCTTGCCCAATTTCTTTGTTTTCCCTAGAGGAAAGTGAAAGGCAAAGGCAAATATAGGTCTGAAAAAATACAAATCAACATTTATGAGTAACAACTAAATTGATTAAGTCAACTAATATTTTGTCAAAATGTACAATCAGATCCTTTAGGTACAAAGAAAGAAAAAGAGGGACAAATGAATGGCCATGAGGAAGTTTAACTCTATTCCCCACCCTACTCCCAAACCCAATCCTGCTATTACAAACTCCACCATAGAAAGGCATTGATGTGATAAATGGAAGCCAGGGTTGAATGAAAGGGATATGGGGGAAAAAAGTAAGAGCTGTCCTTACGTTGGGCATACTTAAGCCAAGGACAAAGCACACTTCATGAAGGTGCTAAATACTATATTGATTCATATGGTTAAAGTGTTCAAAGAACCCACATTGACTCCCAGAACCTCTCTTGGTAGTCTGTTCCTCTTTATTCTTTATTTTCAATCCTCTATCCAAGATAAACCAGTCCCCAAATTCAACCCTCTGTCCAAAAAAACTCAATTTAAAAAAGAGGGGGCATTTACTAAGGTACTCTGAGTGGTATATTTCAGTGATTAATGACTTGGGCATTGGTTTCAGGCAAACCTGTGCTTATGACATTGTCTAGCAATAATAAGCATTCAAATTTAACCTTACTATTAATGCAGGATCTTCCACCCCAATCCCAGTATTAAATAAAATCATTATGTGCCTCCCAATTATCTACTCAAAAATTTGATCCTCCCTCTGAGAATGTTATTCTCCCTCAGAGAAATCATAAACAAGGCTATTTTTAATTGATGTCTAGGAAGGGATACTATCATTATCAGCCAGTGGTCAAAAAACTGGCTGACTGTCTGTAAATAAAGTTTTGTTGAAGCACAGCCAGGCTTTTTCCTTTACATACTGCCTATGGCTGCTTTTGCACTACAATGGCAAAGCTGAATAAATGCAACAGAATCCATATACTCTGCATAGCCTAAAATAATCACAATCTGACCCTTTTCAGAAAAAGTTTGCCAACTCTATTAAAGACTATAGAAGCCTGCCTAGTTTGAAGATGTGACTCAGTCTTTCATTGCCGAGGGCCTCCCAAGCTTTCTTAAGTATAGGCATCTATCTACATTTGTATTCAACCTGCTCTCTGACATAACAGCTACTTATTACACATTTGAGTCCACAGTTTTGCAATGCTGTCCTTAAGTTCCTTAAAAACTGCCCTGAAGGCTATGTAATTTTGTTGATTTCTCTATATTTATTTTATCAATCTGGCTTAAACTATCACGGATATTTGCTCTGGTGCCTTCAACTTGTTCACTCAGTGTAAGGTTAAGGCAATTAATTCCTTCGGCTTGATAGTTATTTCCTTTCCAGCTTCTCGCTACATAATCAACTAACTCCTGATTCTGATATACCACTGTTGATTTTTTAAACCCTTGCAGAATGCTCCCAAAGTTTTTTTTCCTTACCTGATTTCCAGTGTTATAACAATTTTATCAGATTTTGTTAACTAGACTTCTTTGCTTCAAGCAGGCTATTCTGACATTTTTGTTCAGAATATCCTTCACCTGCATGTTTGGTGCTGAAGCGTTAATACTAGTCCTCTTCAATATAGAGACAGGAACATCCCGTCTAAAAGACAGGTTTTAGAAAAAATTGCCTGGGTTCAAACCTCAACTAGTCTGTCACTAGTTGGGTGACCTTAACCAGTGTAGGCTTGTTTTCTCATCTATAAAATGGAGATATAGTAGCAACCACTTCAGTCATTATGAAGATTAAACTACATACATGTAAGCTGTTCATGAACTCCTAGTTCACCTTTGAGCTACACATATATTTAACCTTAAGCAGCATACCATAGACTCTGAAAACATTTAAGGGATAAACACTCATGCAGGCCACAGATTGGCTACTGGGTAGTACACACACAGAAAAAATCCAAATAGTACTGCAAAGGTTTTGAAAACAGAACTGAGATTAAAACTACAACCTGCAGAAAACTGGTAGGAGTGGCCTAAACCCAACAGAATCAATTGCCTGCCAAAACAAAAATACCGACATTCTCCATAGCATTTAAACAACACACTGAGTCATATAACATAATGTTCAAAATGTCCAAAACACAATCCAAAATTACTTGGTATAGAGAGAACCAGGAAAATCCCAAACTCATATGGGAAAAGACAAACAGAAACCAACACCAAGATGACACAGTTATTAGAGCAGTGGGTGAATCATTTGACAAAGATTTTAATGCAGGTATAAAAATGTTCCAACAAGAAAGAGCAAATACTCTTGAAACAAATGAGAGGCCAGAAAGTCACAGCAAAGAAATAGAAGATAGAGAGAACTACCAAATGGAAATTTTAGAACTCAAAAGTGCAATTAACTCAATAGCAGAATGGAAAGTCAGTGAACTTGAAGATAAATCAACAGAAATTACCCACTCTGAACAAGAGAGGGAAAAAATATTGAAAAAAATTATTAGTGCTTCAGAGACCTGTGGGACAATACCAAAACACTAACATTCAAGTCAAAAGCTCAAGAAGAAGAAAATGAGTGCAGTGCAAAAGAAAAAGAAAAAGTAATGGCTAGACTTTCCAAATTCAGTGAAAGACATAGACCTCTAGATTCAAGAAGCTCACAAACTTGAAATTAGATAATTTCAATGAAATCCATGCTTGGATGCATCACAGTCAAACTGCTGAAAATTACAAAGCAAAATCTTACAAGAAGATTGAAAAAACAATGCATTACTTATGAGGGGAAGATGGGTTAATGATTTGAATAACTACTGACTTCTCATCAGAAACTATGTAAGCCATAGCGGTGAAGTTTGTGTGCTCTGCTTCGGCAGCCTGATTTGGTAGGTTGGGATCCCAGGTGCAAACCTACACCACGTTCAGCCATGTTGAGGCAGTGACCCACATACAAAATGGAGAGAGACTGGCAACAAAGGTTAGCTCAGGGTGAATCTTCCTCACCAAAAAAAAAAAGAAAGAAACTACGTAGGCTAGAAGGAAGTAGAATAACATTCTTAAAGTGCTAAAATGGAAAAGAACTGTAAACCCAGAATCTTCAATCTAGCAAAATTAACCTTAAGGAATGAATATGAAACAAAAGACATTCTCAGTTGAAGGAAAACTGTAAGAATTAGTTGTCACCTCTAAAAGAATTGCTAAATGAAGTTCTTCAGTCAGAGGAAATGGAACATGAGGAATGATGGAAGAGCAACAGAACTGGTAATTATCTGGGTAAATATAACTAACTGTTGTCCTCTTGAATTCTTTAACATATGTTTAGCAATTAAAAGCAAATATTACAACACTTTCCAATAAGATTTCCAATAAATGTAAATGCAACAAAAGACAATTACAACATAAAGGGACCTAAACAGTGGTAAGTTTTCTATATTTCACTTGAAGTGGTAAAATACTGATTCTAAGAAGACTGTGAAAATATAAGTATGTACATTATAATCCCTAGAGCAACCACTAAAAAAATTACATATAGGCAAAAACACACTAAGTTAAAATGGAATACTAAAAAATATGTTCAAATAACCCAAAGAGGTTACAGAAGAACAAAAACAATGGGAACAAACAGAAAATAAAGTCAAAGATCTAAATCCAAATGTATCAATAGCTAAAATATGTGAGATGCAGCAAAAGCATTAGAGCATTAAAGTGCTTATATCAGAAAAGGTCTCAAATCAATGATGTGAACTTCTACCTTAACAAACTAGAAAAAGCAAAATACAAAGCAGACAAAAAGAAAGAAACGAAGAGAGCAGAAATCAATGAAATTGAAAACAGAAAAACACAGAAAAATCAATGAAGCCAAAAGCTCCTTCTTTGAAAAGATCAATAAAATTTAAACATCTAGCAAGACTGATTAAGTAGAATAGTACTGAATAGCCCTAGTACTATTTAAAGAAACTGATTTTGTAGTTAAAAAGTCTTCCAAAAAAGAAATCTCCAGGGGCCAGATGAGTGGCACAGTGGTTAAGTTTGCACGTTCTGCTTCAGAGGCCAGAGTTCACTGGTTCAGATCCTGGGTGCAGACCTACATACTGCTTCTCAAGCCATGCTGTGGCAGGCGTCCCACATATAAAGTAGAGGAACATGGGCACAGATGTTAGCTCAGGGCCAGTCTTCCTCAGCAAAAAGAGGAGTGGTGGCGGATGTAAGCTTCAGGGCTAATCTTCCTCAAAAAAAAAAAAAAAAAAAAGAAAGTAAAAAAAGAAAGCTGCAGGCCCAGATAATTTCCCCGGTGGATTTACTAACCGTTTAAAGAAGAAATACAGAAGTTCAACAAAATCTCTTCCAGAAAATGGAAGATAAATACTTCCCAACTCATTTTATAAGTTCAACATTATCCTGATACCAAACCCAGAAAAGATAGTACAAGAAAAGAACAAACTGATAGACTGGATTTCATCAAAATAAACAAACTATGGTACATTCATCCATACAATGGAATACTACTCAGCTATAAAAAAGACTGGATTAGTGTTGCATTCAACAATTTGGATGAATCTTAAAGGCAATATACTGAGTGAAAAAAGCCCGTCTCAAAAGGTTACAAGCTACACAACTACATTTATACGACATTCTCATAAGGTCAAAACTACAGTGATAAAGAAGTACTATCAGTGGTTGCCTGAGTTAGGGGTGGGTTTGACTACAAAGATAGCATGAGGGAGGTTTTCTGGGGTGATGGAACCATTCTGAATCCTGACTCTGGTGATGGTAATATAAATCTAAACAGGTATTAAATTCACAGAACTACACACCCAAAAAAGGTCAATTTTACTATATGTCAATAAAATTTAAAAAATGTTTTTAAAAGTAAAGACTAACATGATAGAGCAATTATGGGCTAGGATATAGATTGTTAATATTTTCAACAAAGCTCCTTTTTCTCTGACAACATCATGGTCTCAGCTTTTCCAATGGTTCTACGCTATCACCAACAGATAGAGGCCACCTAAACTACTTTGCCACAGAGGAGCTTGAGATGAGGCATTTAAATTTTCTCTCTCTGGTTCCTGCATTTCTATAGCACTGAAGGGTCTGACAGACAACGCATATCTACAGCCAGTGGGACACAGATTAAAAGCAACAGGCACAATTTTACACCACCACTAAATTCTAAGGCAGAGTTGTAGAAATAGATCAGTTCCAAGACCCTAGTGATGGTATGGAGCTGGCCAGTTTTTCATTGTTTGGGGGAAGACAGACACTAAAGTTGGCTCCCAGTTGGGTTACACTCTTATGTGACAGTTGAGTACTCTATGAGCAGAATATACCTACAACGCAATGCTTTATTTTTTAAAAAAGAAAAATGAGTGCCTTCTATATGCCTGGATAGTTTGCCAGAGGGAGTTTGATAAAGAAATTGTAATATATGATAGGCTCCCATTATTTCCCCAAATGAGAAACTATTATAGAACAGAAACATGTTATAGGTCCTCCAACAATTTCAATATATAATTATGCAACTCCTGTCTGATAACTCCACTCCTGTTTAAGGTATGGAGGAGGAAATGGAAGGAGTTAATTGTTATCTTGATTTGTCCTGGAAATTCTCATCCCCATTTTCTCTACCCCTTTTACTAAAGTATGATGACATTAACTAATTTAAATAGAAATGGGAAATCTAAAGCTCTTATATTTTTTGTTTCTTTCCATCAGCAATTCCTTAGTGCCTATCACAGGTCCCTTGAAGGGAAGTGTTAACAAGTGTGGAAAAGTAGAATTTACATATAGAACATTAAGCCTTTTGCCTATTAGAGACAAAAAGCAAAAGAAGAGTGAGATGTTAGAGACTCATCTCAGAACCAAACCTCTCAAGAGGACTACAGGGGGCTGGCCCCATGGCAGAGTGGTTAAGTTCACGCGCTCCGCCTCAGCGGCCCAGCGTTCTGCCAGTTCAGATCCTGGGCGCGGACATGACACTGCTCATTAGGTCACGTTGAGGAAGTGTCCCACGTACCACAACTAGAAGGACCCACAACTAAAATATACAACTACGTACTTGGGGGATTTGGGGAGAAAAAGCAGAAAAAAAAAAAAAGAAAAAAGAGAAAGAGAAAAAGAAGATTGGCAACAGTTGTTAGCTCAGGTGCCAATCTTTAATAAAAAAAAGAGGACTACAGGAGCCCTTGGGATCAACAGCACTGTAGCCTCACATCCGGCAAGCAAAACAGCCAAGAGAAGAAGAAAGGCATCCTGGATGCAAGTATGGAAGCAGAGCAAGAACCAATGTCTTTTCATCCTTTTCTTCTAACCCCAAACAGGAAAAGTGTCAACAGTATCTTTATTTTAACACTTGGTCTACCTTGGAAAGACTTCTGGACTAAAATGGCACTCTCTGTCTACCTACCTCCCAAAAAAGGAAATGGGAAAATTATGTAGGGCACAGAAAACACATGCAAAATAAACAAATCCAAAGAATTAAAGAGGAATTACTGACAAAAAATGACCACATACAAATGCTTGTTATGGAAGAATGGAAATGGATTTCATCTATGATAACAGGGAAAAAAAGGACAATGTTCAAAACATTTGCTTCTGAAATATTGCTTTGTTCTATTTAAACAAGATTTAAAAACCTTACAGTACAGAGTTTCAACTCCAGAAATTAGTCTCATTTTTGCACAGATGCTAAATGTCATTCTTTGGTTCGTCAAGAAATGTCACCTTCTTCATATTAAGCCCTTCTAAATTGATACAAGTTGCCACAGCGAAACAAATATTGAAAAAAAGAAGCAATTGTTTTTATAGTAAACAGGACACCCACTCTCTCTTTACTCTAGCTATGCCTATCATCTGAACTTCTTTAACTCATCCTAGGTAGTTATCTCACATAGAGATAAAGACAATTTACTATGTTACATAAGTATATAATCAATGTGTTCTTAAATGAGTATTTCACACATAATTTAAAGAGACATTTCATAATCTTACTCCTATGAAACACTGCTAGTCTAACTTGGAAATATGTTATTACATACTATGAGAACTTACAGAAAAAAACCACACTTCTATATTAACATCAGGCATGGGCAGAACTGGGATTCTTTCCTAAATGTAATCTTATTACACATGCTTCGAATGCCCCAAGAGCTGGACTACTGGGTATGCTTTTCATACTATTTCTAACTATTACTTTCTGACAAGTCATAAGTCATCTCATTTAACTCTTATAGTATTTTGTGAAGGAGGTATCTCCATTTTACATACAACGTAATTAAGCAACTTGTCCAAGATCACAAAGCCAGTGATAAGCAGTAGGATTAGGAACTTACTAGCGCTCTGGTAGAAAATAAAATATTAAAATCCAAGTCACTAGATATTAAAAGTATTCAAACAATGAGAAATGGTAACACACTTAATGATTTGAATGACTGCAAAATTGTTAAGCTGTTATCTGTCTTGGTCATCATGTTACCAGGATCCAGAAACATTGCCTTAAAGTGGATGCCCAATACACAGCTTTGAATGAATGATTTATGTATATGTACAACAACTATAGACAATATTTACTCAGCACATTTTATTTGTCAAGGATTGTTCTGAACTACACACACACACACACACACACAATGCTCCATGGAGAAAAAATTAACACTTCTGAAATGAATGGAAAGATAAAAGGTTCTCAGCCAAGAAAGAGTAACTATAAAAAAAAGACATAGGGGGCCAGCCCGGTGCTGTAGCGGTTGTTTGTGTGCTCCGCTTTGGCAGACTGGGGTTTGCAGGTTCAGATCCTGGGAGCAGACTGCACACCACTCATCAAGCCATGCTATGATGGCATCCCACATATAAAATAGAGACAGATTGTCAACAGATGTTAGCATAGGGCCAATCCTCCTCACCAAAAAAAAGAGAAAATGGAAATTTTACAACTGAAAAAGATAACGTCTGAAATAACATCTTGATAAAAGAATGGAAATGCAAAGGAATGAGTCAGTAAATGTGAA
The DNA here is from genome assembly GCF_021613505.1 of Equus quagga. Taxonomy (NCBI): domain Eukaryota; kingdom Metazoa; phylum Chordata; class Mammalia; order Perissodactyla; family Equidae; genus Equus; species Equus quagga. Next base: position 21,651,120 of record NC_060267.1, on the reverse strand, counting down.
GATACATCAACAGAAATGATCTAATCTGTAGAACAGAGAAATAAAAGACTGAAGGAAAATGAAGAGTCTCAGGGTCCTGTGGACAACATTTGAAGGGCTACTCATGTCATCTGAGTTCCAGAAAAAGAGGAAGAGATTGGTACAGGAAAAAATATTTGAACAAAGTCCAGCGCACACCAAATATGATTAACTAAAAAAGAAAGATAAACACGCCCAGACACATCATAATCAATTGGGGAAAAGCAAAGATAAAGGGAAAAAAATCTTTAAAGTAGATAGAGAAACATAACACACAGAAGCTATTAATGATTCAAATTACTGTAAACTTCTCATCAGAAACAATGGAATCCAAGAAGACAACAGCACATCTTTAGTGCTAAAGATAAGAATACACAGAATTCCATATCCAGTGTAGAAATCCATCAGAAATGAAAGCAGAAAAGACATTTTCAGTTAAGAAAAACAGAATTTATCACCAGCAGGTCTACTATAAAGGATAGGAGGTTCTTTAGGCTGAAGAGAAGAGACACCAGAGAGAGACCTGAAATTTCAATGACACAGAACAAGAAAAACAGTAAATAGCAAAGCATATATAAGACTATTTTTCTCCTCTAAGTTCTTGAAAAGATGTGTGATCATCAAAAGCAAAAACTACGTAATTCTCTGGTGGGGTTTTCATTGCATATACGTAATATATGTATATATATGTAATACATGTGACAACTATAACATAAAGGTCACTGGGGGAGGTATCGGGCTTCGACATTTACTTCAAGTGGTAAACATTAACTCAAAGCAGACTGTGAATGTTTAGGTGCAAATATGATAATCCCTAGAGGAGCACTGTTCAATACAAATATAACGTGAGCCACGTTAAATTTCCTAGTAGCCATATTTAAAAGTCAAAAAAGGGCCAGCCCTGATGGCCTAGTGGTTAAAGTTCAGTGTGCTCCACTTTGGTGGCCCAGGTTCGGTTCCCAGGGGCGCGGAACCACATCACTTGTCTGTCAGCAGCCATGCTGTGGAGGCTCACATGGAAGAACTGGAAGGACTTCCAACTAGAATATACAACTATGACACAACTATGTAACTGGGGCTTTGGGGAGGGAAGAAAACAAAAACAAAAAACAAACAAAAAGTTAAAAGAGATAAAATCAATTTAGTATATTTTATTAATCCAGTATGTCCAGCTATTAACATTTCAACATTTAATCAATAAGAGATTCATTAAATGCGACATTTTACATTCTTTTTGTGGTAGTATGTCTTTGAAAGCTGGTGTGTATTTCACACTTACTGCACATCTCAATTCAAACTAGCCACATTTCAAGTTGTCAAGAGCAGACCTAAAGCAACCACTAAAAAATAATGCAGAAAAATATAGTTAAAAGGCCAATAGATAAAGTAGAATACTAAAATATATCCACATAATTCAAAAAAGGCAGGAAATGGGGAACAAAGGAGCATATTCTATCAATAACTACATTAAACACATCAATTAAAAGATTGTCAGATTAAATTTAAAAAAAGACTGAATTACATGCTGTCTACAAGAAACTCACTTTAAATATAAAAACATATAGGTTAAAATGAAGGTATGGAAAAAGATATGCCATGCAGACAACAACCAAAGAAGGTTTGAGTGGCTACATTATATGAAATTTATTTTAAACTTTTTTTAAGAACTTGACTGGATTTGTTTCTCCTTCATGTTCAGTTTTAGTTTTACCTAGTTCTGAAGCAGTTCTGAAATGATAAAGCTATTTTCTGTTCCATCTATCTCCCTCATTTTACTCATGTTGATGTCTAAGTAACTGGACATGTACAATTCCTAAAGAAATAGGGCCTAATGCATTAAAGCTGTCGTATCTGAAGGCTTTTCTATAAGGTTTTCAGGGGAATTACAGCTTACAAATTTTTTAAGTTATTAATATTTTATTCCCCATTAGAACAGTGGTTTAAAGAAACAATTTTCTTGACAGGCCATCCAGGCATACAAAATAGTGTTACAAGTATATTTACATTAACACGTCATGTATCATTTGTAAACTGTTTCACTGATCCCAGAGAATTTTCAAAGCAGCTTCGCTGTGGCTGTTCTCTTTAATGTTTATACTTCTGTTTTTGTTTACTTTAAGCTGCTGAACTACTACTGTGGTCAGGGTATTGAACCTGGTAATGGAATACAAAGATAGATTAAGACACTATACCCCCTCCCTGGTGCAAAAAGTAGAGTTGGATAAATAGGATAGAAAAGATGAACAGCAAGATAACATATGCTAAGTGCCAAATATGAGGTATTTGTCAGGACTAATTTAGTCAGAAAGAATGCATTTAGGACAGCTATAGAATATAAGGGCAAAGATATAATTATGAACCAGAATAGAAAGAGACTTAAAGTTTAAGTCCAAGGTAGGACTTAAATTGTGTTTTATAAAAAGTAGATCACTAAGGAAAAGTCCACCTCCCTCCCATTTATCTATTTGGAGAGTAGTTTCTGAGATGTTTAAATTGGGGATTTTGAAGATAATGCAGCAGCAGAAAGTAGGAGAAGAGAAGAAAGTATAGAAAACTAGCTAGGAAAAAAACGGAAAGAACATTGGGGAGCAATAAAGAAGGCCTGATTAGCCCTAAGCTCCACAAGGGCAAAGGCCATGTTCCATTCCCAGATCTAATAGACACATAGATATCAACAAATCTGGAGCACAGGATCATGGGTAGGGAGAGTGTCTACTTTACATCAGGCAAAATACTCTGGCACATCTTCGCACATTTAATCCTCAAAATACTATACTACAGTACATTTTAAAAACTACACCACCACCAACATTGAATATTAGAACATTGCATTAAAAGGCTTGAAAATCACTCACTAAACGAGCTAACTTAACGGTATGAAACATAGAGATGGAGTCAGCTGCTATTACCACTGGACTTAAGTAAATGTTACTGAAAAATTAAAATAGGTGAAGAAACTGGGACACTGATTCAGTCACCAAGAAAAGGTGACAATCAGTATATGGGACAACCAGAATTCAAAGCCAGATCTGACTGACTCCAAAGCCTATATACAAAAAAACTGAGCTAATTTTTACCTTGCTGTCAAAATTATGTTAAAAAGACTCAATTAAAAGTACATTTGAGAACTCTAGGGTAAAAAGGAAAATAAGTAGGAAGATTAGTTTTATCACTAATAGAGATGTGAGAGTCTCAAGAGGGTTTAAATTAAAAAAGTTGAGAGCATATTTGATCACTAATTTTCACTAAAATTTTTGGTGTAATCATCTTTTAGAAAAACAAGTGAGTATAATCTTTAAAAGAACATGTTTGTATGCTACTATTCTGCCTGGAGGTGTTGGAGCCCAAGTAAGTGAGCAAGGTGTCCATGTGAGGGATGGTGAGGGAGCCTAGAGGGAAGTACTCTAAGAGAAGCAAAATGGTGAGATTCAGCACAAGGTATCTGAGAAGCCTTGAGTTAAGGAATGCATCCTGGCACGAGGTGTCATAGTCTAAATGGAATGAAAATGTTATGCAACACGTGGAAAGGAGCAGCAGTGGCAATGAGAAATTGGTTACTCACTGGGGATTGATTATAGAAGTAAATACACTAAGGATAATTAATGGGAGCTAGGTTTCTCCTACTAAGAGAAGGAAGTTATAAGTTTGGAAAGCAAGAAAACTAAAACAAATACTGTGGCTTGAAACTGGAGAAATTGGTACTAACTCATGATTTTCTATATATAGGTATAGAAATAAATACAGTGCCCAAATCTTGGTTTTTAAATACCTTCCTCCACTAAAAGAAACCACTCCTTGGAAAAACGGTTAATCTCAGGGTTGTGGGAGGGAAAGTACAAGGTGAGCCCAGAACAATTTTCTTGTGTCAAAAAGGAAGGAAGTCCTCAAAGCAAGTCAAAAAAACACAGAAACTAGCTTGAAGGGGCTTTTACTGGCAAAAACTGGGACAATTTGAGAATAAATAAGCAAGTTTGATAAGGAATAAATTATTTACACAGTCTAAAAATAACTTCTCCACAAAATACTTATTAATTACTAAGGGGATAAAAAAACCCATTACAGTGAAAAACCTTGGGAAACCTCACCTTAATCAAGTGATCAAAGTACACATCATCAGTAACGGGACAAACAGAAACTGGACGCCAGCTGATAAGACGCAATGAGAAAACACATCATTACTGTGATACTCCTGCCAAAAAATGCATAATCTGAATCCAACCATGAGGAAATATCAGGCAAATGCAAACTGAGAGGCATTTTACAAAACTGAACTGTAATCTTTTAAAGTGTCAAGGTCATAAAAATCAAGAAAAAACTGAGGGATTGTTCTAGGTTGAAGGAGTGTAAAAAGACATTACAATTAAATGCAACACAGAATTCTGAACTGGATCCTTTTGTTACAAAGTAAATTACTGTGGAAACTGGCAAAACTTGAATGAGGTCTGAGGGTGAGATGGTAGTAATACAGTATAGCAGTTAATTTCCTGATTTATGTTAATAGAAAGTCCTTGTTCTTGATGGGGTGATGAGAATGCATCTGTAACTTACTCTCAAATGGTAGTGGGAAAAAGTTCTTTGTATTGTACTTGGAACCTTCTGAAAGTTTGAGATTGTTGAAAGAAAGAAAAAGATTACCTATAATATTCATTTGTAGCACCTAAAACTAGCATATAAGCAAAACAGTACTCTTTTCAAACGAAGAATATGTTTCCACCTCTTTTTATTATAAGAGAAGACTCTGCTTCATTATTTATGGGATTCTTAATGACTTTTGATCTATATCTGCACTGTCCAATACAGTAACCTCTATTCCATTCCTCAGTTACACTGGCCATATTTCAAGTGCTCAACAGCCACATACCACTATCAACTACTATACTAGGCAGCACAGATACAGAACATTTCCACCATCATAGAAAGGAGTACTACTAGACAGCACTGATCTAGAGTTCGGGAGGCCAAGTGATGTAATGAATAACTAAAAGCCAAAGAGTCAGATGGACTTGGGTGGAGATTCTTAGCAAGTGCTCTGACTTTTAGCAAGTCACTTAACTTCTCTAGACACCGTTCTATAAAGTGGAGTAATACACCCAACAGTGCAAGGCTGCTGAAAAGATCAGATGAAAATTCATGTAAACTGTCTAAAACATAGTAAACATTTGATAAACATTAGGTCTCTTCTGTAATGTGGGTGGATAATTTCTTTTTTTTTTCCCCTACAAGTTTATTTTATTTATTTTTTTGAGGAAGATTAGCCCTGAGCTAACTACTGCCGGTCCTCCTCTTTTTGCTGAGGAAGCCTGGCCCTGAGCTAACATCCATGCCCATCTTCGTCTACTTTATACGCGGGACGCCTACCACAGCATGGCATGCCAAGCAGCACCATGTCCGCACCCGGGATCCGAACCGGCGAACCCCGGGCCGCCGAGAAATGGAACATGCGAACTTAACCGCTGCACCACCGGGCCGGGCCCCAGGGTGGATAATTTCTTAATCTTTGATCTCAGTACTTTTAGATCTAGTTAGGTAATTACAAGAGCATCGGTTTGAAAATAAGAAGCTTACTATCCTGCTTGTCCAAAAGGCCAACGAGCCCCATGTTGTTAAATTCAACGAAAAATCTTTTAGCTCCTCATACCTTATTCAACTCTCATTGACACATGACCCTATTGACTACTCTCCCCCTGAAATACTCTCTTCCTTTGGTTTCTGTAATACCACATACCCACTACTCTGACCTTCACAGTATTCTCTGGGAGCTCACATTCCTCCAGTAAACTTTTTTTTTTTAATTTTAGAGGCCATTGCAATTCCCTTCTAGAGGTTTTTTTCCAAGTTATAATCCCTTCCCTATGCAAGTCCATCTATAGTTTCAACTACCTATATGTGACTCCAATTTTCTATTTCCAGCCCATACCTCACCTACAAATTTTAGAACCATATAACTAAATGCCTACAGAAATTTCCACCTGAAAGCTCCAAAGGTACTTCAAACCCAACATGTCAGAATCAAAAGATCTTTGGTCCTTAACTGGTACCACCATCAACCCAAAGTCATCTTTGAAATTTCTCTCTCCCTCACCTTCAATGTATCAAGTGAGGCCTATTGATCACAAATCCCATTCACTTTGCCCATCTCCACAATTCTCACTCTAATTCAAGCTATCCTCATCTCTTCTGGACTACTACTGCAAAAGCCTTGACAGATTTTCTCATGTTCACTTTTGTGCCTCTCTAGCCTTTCAATACATCACCACAATCTTAGTTCTGCCTTATGGAACTAGCAAAAATAAGTCTAATTTGGCTTCTAAATGATAACATTTTAAACAGTAAAACAGTATTATCACTCTATTCTTAGCCATGCATTCTTAGTTCCTTCTATATTCTAACGAATCAGTTTCAAGGTCACATTCTGTCACACTCTCCTTTAAAAATGTGGACCCCTGAACTGAAAATAACGCATGGACAGAAGTAACTTAGCAGTTCATGCAAAAGACTGAGACTTGCATAATCTAAAGTTTCAAACCACAATTACTATTTTTAACATTTTAATGTTTCCCAGATGAAAGCATGTTAATTCATTAAATATTTATTGAGTACCTATTATATGTCAGGCATGTTCAGGTGTTTGGGGACAAAACAGTGACACAAACTGATAAACCATCTTCTCACAGAACTTGCATTAGCGTGAAGAAAAAAACAAAATAAACTTAAGTTAGTAAATTATACAATATGTTGGAAAATGATAAATGCTATGGGGAAAAATCTGGCTTAAAAAGGGTTAGGAAATGTGGGAGGAGAGCCTCCTGTTTTATACAGAGTAGTAGGAGAAAACCTCAGCTGCAGAGTAGAAACGTGGCTGGAGAAAGAGCGATGAGGTAATGAAGTCAGGGAGGAAGAAGAGTTTCGAAACACTCAGCCTGGTAGACCATAATAAGAACTATGGATTTTACTATGACTGAGAAGGGAAGCCATCTGACAAAAGAAGTGACATGACCTGATAAGTTTTATCAGGATCACTTTAGCTGTTGAGTGTTAAAGATTATAGGTAAAGAAATGTCATAGGGAGACTTTTTAGAAAGCTATTTAGAAAGCTATTTTACAAGTGAAAGATGATGGGGTTGTTTTTACACTTTATATTGAACTTTCATGTGCCTAAGCACTACAAATTAACAAAGCCACAACTTTAAAAAAAATAAAAGACGATGGCAATGCAAAGAAGAGTTGGAAACAGCAAAAGAATGATACAGAGTCTCTGGGATCTACTCAGTGCTGTTAACACTTATCACCACATCAATGCAAGATAAGGTCCAACCCTATTAATTTATTCCTTGGAACAGAGGACATAATTAAGAATTTAGGTTTTAGGCTTACTTCACTGAGCAAGGCAAGTCAAGATCCAATTTACATCACTAAAAGACGAAGGCAGATGATGGCAGAGCTTGCTAAAGGGAAGTTTACAATGAAAATTATTCTAGGGCTGACTCTTTTTATTACTTTTATGTCTGCCACTCTCTTTAGTTAGGTTTTACAACTCTCTCACTGATGTGCCTAAAAAGTCAGTATTAAGTCGAAGAGTAGTATAATATTGCACTCTGATTGCTAAAAGATGCTATTGATGATGAATCAATATCATCATGTAACTGCACTGATTCATCCTATCTCTGCTGATTAACAGCATAGCTTTTCAAGAAAATTGGCTAAGCAGTGGTTAGTGCCCAAAGGATGATGAGGGAGTTGACTGACCCCTGAAGAGTTTCAATCTTAATGCATGGGCCCCATTACCACCACCTAAAGGCATAAAAAATAAGTTTTCTTTAAGATATTCTCCAAGAATGTTTCAGGCAGCATATTTAGGAACAATTTTCCATTTTCTTCTACAGTCTTCTTCCCCCTTGACCATACTGAAGAATGTCCTGACAGCATGAATATACTCAGAGTAAGCAAACATCCATATCTTATCCCACTGAAATCTTAAAATGTACTCAAATTCTCAGGCAAAAAGGTCATTATCCGAATGTAGAATCGAATGATTATTAACATACTTGCAAGCACCAAAGAACATTACAGTGTAAAAAGTGCAGCTACAATAAGAATTGCCAATTAAAAAAAAAATCATATTGCATAAACACAATGAAAAGTAAATTCAGATTATCTTTGATGGCATAGTATAAAATGAAAGAAATCCAAAGACAACTTTAAAATTTCATCTCTTCTGTCCAGTAAGTTAAAACAACAAAAACAAAAATTCCCACAAACTTTTTACTGCAGCTCTTAACCAATAGCAAAAAAGGGAGACGATTAAGCCAACTGCCAAACAAACAGGAAAGAGAAAGCAATGGTCTGGAAAGAGACTTCATTACATAGCAAAATTGTAATACAATTACTAATAAAATACAAGAACCACCAGTTGTTCAAGAATGTTTTACCTTCAATATTCCACTGCTGAGCTAAATAGTATATTCATCAATTAACTTGTTTTAAAACGAGAAAATGCATCTATTAATATGCTTTTTCCAAAATTCAGTGAAAACCCCCAAATTGAGAAAATTTAAGATCAGCATTTACTAGCCAAAGCATTAAAATTTTTTTGATCAGTTTCACTTAAATCTCTTAGTTCACTGGTAGTACGGTAAAGATGTTAGTTAAAATGTAATCCAAAATGAATGAAAAAACGCTCAACTCGCAGACATTGTAATACACTACCGAAATATATTGGGGGTCTGTAAACTTCGACACTGGAATCTGTGACTGTTTTAATCAACTACTTTAAACCAGGCGTTTACTTTTAAAACAACTTTTCAAAACGTGTGTGGGTCGCAAGACCGCCAGCAATCTGTAAGAAATGTCTTTAATGGTTCTCAATTCTCAGGTCTGAGCAGGGGCGGCGACTGATTAAACTAAGTTTAGATCTCCCGGCCCTTTTGTTGTCAGCCCTGGGGACGGGTTTAAAAAGTGGGGACGGCAGAGTAGTTCGAAACACAGGGCATGGGGTAAACACGGATGCTCTGCAGCGCCGGCTCTTCCCCATTCGCGCACCCGCCGAGGTCACGGCGCAGTAAAGTTTGGTTTCACGAGCGGGCTCGGACGCCAGCGACAAAAGCAAAGTCTCCCAAGTACAGCGGCCCCGGGGGTCGGGGAGCGCCCGGAAGCCCAGCAGGACACGTTTCCACCGCAGGGAGGGGGTGCATGGCCGGCGACTCCGTCGTGGAGCCTCTCTCCTCCCCGCCGCCCCCCACCCCCCAAGACCCCGCGCCCGGGCGGGGACAGGCTCGGCCGGCGGGAGGCGGGTAGGCCACAAGGAGGAAATGGGACGGGGTGCCGACAGAGAGGCGACGGTGGCCGGGGCCGGGCCTCCCCCGCGAGGCAGCGAGAGAGAAGCAGGGCCCTCCCCACCGCGGGGTCCCCCGCCTCGAGGGGCAGCTGCAACTTTCCTCCAAGCGCAGGAAGCCGCCTGGGCCGCGCGGGATGCCGAAACTTTGTCGGCCCTCTCGGCGCCCCGGGCCCGCTCCTCCGCTCCGCGCCGGCCCGCACCCCCCGCCTCGCCCCGACAGCGGCCTGAGCCCACTCACCCCCGGAGCGGCCCGTGTTTACCTCAGGCCGAGGGCGACGTGCTTGCTCCGGCGGCGGTGGCGGCCCCACTGCAGGTCCCTAGGTCCCCGTCACGCCGCCGCCAAGTTCCCCAACATGGACTCCTTCGTCCGCTTGGAGGTGTTCCGGGGGCCGCTGGGGCGCCGGCTCGGCCGGCCGGGTCGGCAGGCGGCGGCGGAGTAGGGAGCTGACCCGGGCTGCGCTGCTCCGCGCGGCTTGCGCCACCGCTGCTCCCCCTCCCCCGCCTTGTCTGGCCTCCTCCCTCCCCTCCCCGCGCCTCCCCTCCCCCCTCCGCTCCGCTCAGCCGCGCCGCCACATGTCGGCGCGCTACGGTGACGACGGCGGCGGCAGCACCCGCCACACTCTCGCTTTTCGCTCGCGCTGGCCCTGCGCGCACGGCTGCAGCGCTCAACGGGGCCGCCGGGGGGCGCCCACCAACCGCCGTTTGCGACAGAGGAACGTGGCGGGCGGAGTCACGTCACGCGGCCTGTGAGCGGGAGGGAGTACGGCAGAGAGTGGCGCGGGCTTCTGGGAAACATCTTCCCTGCCCCGCCCTCCTTTCTCGCTGTGGGCTGTGCGCATGCGCCGTCCCTGGAGCGCAGGAGTCCGCTCGGCTTTGGCGGCTCTGCGGGGCTAAGTCGCTGAAGACAATGAAGGAGGCTCTTGGGGACCTGGACGTGACGGAGTTTGCCGGGCATTTGCTATCCTATCTTTATGTTTATCTGACATTGAAAAGTGTTAATATGTTGTTCGGGGTTAGACTGAGTTTTCTCCCAGAGCCTTGCCCGCCTGACTACATCCTGCGGGGAGGCTGAAGTGTCCGTAACTTGTAAGCCCACCTCTTTCTTCCCTCCTGGGGGGGGGCGTTTACAAACTGCCTAGGGCAGAGGTTTCCCTCGTGACTCACCGAACCTAGGCATATCCCCATGTCTTAATTCCCACAATAAGAAATTAACTTGATCACGATTGACTTTGTGGACCCCCACTTTGTGCTTGGGTAGTGACATGTGATCATCCATCAATAATGCGTCGGAGCCTCCAGTGGGAAACACGCGTGCCGTTGTCTATTCCTTCCCCGTTGGGCCGTCAAATCTTTTTTTTTTTTTTCTTTTTTTAACCTCAGAAATACCTTTACAGACTGTTTTTCAAAGTCACTGACTCTTTAACTTCAGCGTTTCTCTTCCGGACCGTTTCTTCAAGTTCCTTTCTGCGCTTCCTGCTGTCAGTGTCCACCCCTCTTCCACCAGGTGGTCCTTCCAGTGCCCCCGCCCACGCCACTGTCCTGCCGACAGCTCCCGCGGGCTCAAGCTCTGTCCCCGGGCCGCCTGGCCGCCGTGGCTTACCCAGGTGTCAGTCGCAGCCAGCCTCGCCGCTTGCACCTTCTCCTGTCGTCTGTCCCCTTCCTCTCTTTCTGTGCGCGCTACTCTCTCCTGGTCGCGCGGAGCCCTGTCCAGGATGACCTTCCTCCCCACTCTCTCGAGACTCCGCCGACTGGCCACCTCTCTGCCGCCCTTGCCCAGACAGGGCTGGTTGCCGTGTCCCCTGCTCCCCGCACTGTGAGGTCGCTTTTCTGGCATCCTCCTGCTATGCATCGTGTTTGGTCTACTCAGTGTCTGTGTCACGCTGTGAGCACTGGGACAATGTCTGATCACTTTCATAACTACAGCTCCTGGCACAGTGCCTGTCACTCCGTAATGACTTGGTAAATAATTGTTGAAGGAACGTAGGAATGGCAGCCTTGTCTCTTTCTATTTCGAAGTCTTTGGAGTTTTACCATGTATAGTTTTTGATACGAGGTTTGGGGTTTAGATGGGCTTTACTGTGTTTGGGATATTGGAAGAAACAATGATCTGGAGGAGAGAAAATGCTTTCTTCTGATGGAAGAACGAAATTCTTATGAAAGGCCTTTCCCTGTCACTACCAGAGCAAATGGTACATTTTACAGACTGTTAGAAAGGATGATTAAGATAATCACTGAAAACTTTGTTTAAAGAATTATATGATATAACCGAATCGACGAGCACTGTTATGAGCAGAATAAGAGTGTAGCTTTGTTGCGGACACACACACCTCTTCACCCTAGAGAATCCGACCTCTGGGAGTGTAAGTTCAGATAGAAGCTTCTGGTGCAAGATTCTTCTGTGTGTATTTTATGTAAAAATCTCTTGGTTTGTTTTTGGGAAAATGTTCTCTCTTAAAATTTAATTAAAGGTCAAATGATAACATTTGCCAAATAGAAAACGGTAATTTTTTTTTTTTCTGAGGAAGATTAGCCCTGAGCTAACATCTGCTGCCAATCCTCCTCTTTTCACTTAGGAAGACTGACCCTGAGCTAACATCCGTGCCCATCTTCCTCTGCTTTATATGTGGGACGCCTGCCACGTCATGCCTTGTCAAGCGGTGCCATGTCGGCACCGGATCCGAACCACCGGCCGCCGAAGTGGAACGTGCGAACTTAACCGCTGTGCCACAAGGCTGGCCCCAGAAAACTGTAATTTTTAAATTGACAATAATACACTGTTTCAGCAAAACTAAACAGTATAATCTTTGATATATTTATTCACTGGCAGGTAATAAATTTTTCACTTTTTTACAGTTGGCCTCCTATGTATTAGATGAGCATATTTTAAGAGAAAAATGCTCTTACTGCTAATCTGCTCGTGGTTTCTACTTCCATGTGTAAATAGAAAAGAGGGTGGTGGTTTGTAATAGGCTGTCTCTTGCCTCCCCAGGGAAAAGACTATATATATTTCTGTACATGCAACATCCTCCTAATTATATTTGCAATCATGCTGTGTTATTCTCTCTGTCGTTTCAATATTTTTTATTTACAATATAACAAAGAGATACAGAGTTTTAAATAAATAAAAGATGAACTATAAAATGCAGGAGTAAAGATTGATATACCAACCATCACTGTCAACATTTTAGATTTGATTATAACATAAAAAACACAAATGATACTCATCATAAAACAAGCGTCAACTGAATGCCCCGTTGGTGTTTTGCACTTTACCAGGCACTGAAAATATCAAACCTGTCACAGAACAACAGAAACCTATAGTGGCATCTTTAGAAATGAAGTATAGTCAGTGTGCTGATTTTGACATAGCTTTATCAAAGATAAATGCTATTTCTAATTTAACTATTATGAGTTGAATACAAAATAAAATTCAACTTAAGAAGGGGAATCAAAGTAAAAAGACACTGGATTAAGTGTGAAACATGCTTCTAATATGAGCTCTATCACTTAAGACCTTTGCAGTTTTGAGCAAATCGCCTAATTTTTCTGGTCCTCAGTTTTCGTATCTATTACAGTGGGAGTTTTTGTTTTAATGATCTCTGTGGCATTTTTATAAAAGAAGTGTATGAATTCAAAGGATGTACAGTTTAAGACTCTTATAAGCAAAACATGACCAAATGTACAATATCTTTGTAAGGAATGAAAAATGCGTGCTATGAGGAAAAGTTAGTTGACAGGAATTAAAAAAAAAAAAAGCCAATGGTTTATTTCTCTTTTCACAACTGTGAAGAATTTTAATCAGGATGATACTGATTATTATCTAATTGTTTTCTACGTGGAATTAAGTTATTTCAACAAAAATCAGTTGGGTGTCTACTCCCTGGGAGGTGCCGTGAGGTGGTTATAGATGAATGAGCAGTGTCTCAGAGACAGTTTAGTTGGTACAGATAAGACAAGTACAAAAACAAACTAAGGAAGAATATAAATATCATAAAAGGAATAAAAACAAAGTGCTGGGTGGGGGAAGGGAGAGAATACAAAAAGGACCAAAGACAGCTTCATAAAAGAGCAAATCTGAACAAAATATAGGCAAGTATTATTCCAAATTTGAAGACTTCAGTTTCTCTCCGGTTGGTGTCCCGTTCTCCACAGCACCTCATCCACATTTTTCTCACTCCCCTAAGTCTCAGCCTCACAGTCACTCCTGCCGAGCCTCGCAACCCTGAACCCAGCAAAAGAGCTTACTGCGGGAAGATCTTATAGGAAATAACTTCCTCAGCATCTTTCCCTGCACCTGCAAGGGCTGTCTACAACTGTCCGTGACTGTCCATATCCACATACACTTGTTTTCCTCCATCACAGGGGAAGAACTATCTCTTCTCTTGCTTAGGCTTTGCTTTCTACTTGTGCTGTGGATCTGGGTTTTTTGCAGATGTTGGGATTTACGGGCCATCAACATTTCTAACACTTTGGGACCTGACATAGGGCTACTAACTTTTTAATCTTGACAAATAACAGTATACTTAAAAACAAAGTCCTCCCATCTCTTATCACCATGATTTCCTAAAAGAAATGCCTTTGCAACACCAAAAACCTAAATTTTATGAACTATTTATTTGCATTTCCCTGGAGAAACTTGAAGCCATCATAGCCCGGGTTCATTTGAGACTTTCCTCTGAAACAGATCCCCTCCATGCCCTCAGGGCCCGCTCCATGGATTACTCTGTCTTTAATAGTCTCCAGTCTTTTCTTTCCTGGAGATTAATTTATTTCTCTTCTCTCCAAATCTAAAAATAGTTTACATTTTAAGACTGCTTCCTCATTTCACTTTCTATTCACTTTTAAAAAAGATAATAAGCATTCATTTTAACAATTCAAACAACACAGAAGTATATAAAGTATATTTGGAAGTATCTAAAGAGAAAGATAAGTTTTCCTCTCCCCATCTCAATCCTAGATAAAAACCAATGTTCAAAGGTTGATGTTTCTCTCTCTACTTTTTCCATTGTTTATAGAAACATACATAGAGAGATTTTGACTTTGATTTTTGCAAATAATGAATCACACCATATATATTTTTCTGCAACTTTCTTTTTCTTACTCAATAGTTTATCATGGATACTCTTTTTTTTTTTTTAAAGATTTTATTTTCTCCTTTTTCTCCCCAAAGCCCCCGGTACATAGTTGTATATTCTTCGTTGTGGGTTCTTCTAGTTGTGGTATGTGGGACCCTGCCTCAGCGTGGTTTGATGAGCAGTGCCATGTCCGCACCCAGGATTCGAACCAACGAAACACTGGGCTGCCTGCAGCGGAGCGCGCGAACTTAACCACTCGGCCACGGGGCCAGCCCCTATCATGGATACTCTTTTATCTAGCTCATTCTTTTAACTAGCTGCACAATATTATATAATATTAATGTACCATGACTTTTGAAGCCATTCCTTTACTGATAGATAATGCAGATTTTTCCAGATTTTGTGCCATGATAAACAATGCCAGAATAAGTATCCTTACACTATACATGTATCTTTTTTGAATTGTCAATTTTTTTCTGTAGAATTGAATCCTTAAAAGAGATTTAAGGATGCACAAAAGATATGTGCATTTATTTTAATAGATACTGCCTGTAGAGGGTGTGTATTGTTTTGTTTTGTTTTGCCACCTAGCATCCAACTCCTCCTTTTCTGGTAATAGCACCTCAGTTTTCTTTAGATGAATAGTCCCCCTTCTCTCTTAATCTGTGGGGTTACATATGGTATTGACTCCTCCACTGGCTTCCATATTTGGTCAATGAGAGTATAATATCCCACTAATTATAGTGTTCTAGAGTTCAAGGATGGGCGCATGACTCAATTCCGGCCAATAAGAATTAAATCAAAGACTTTTCTTCTCCACTGGACTTGTTGCTGTAAGTGTGTAAGTTCTCTTCATGAAGAGAGACCTTTCCTGAAAATGACTTCCACTCAGAGGAAGGCAGAACTAAGACATGGAAAGAAACTAGATTCTAATGATAACATTTAGGTAGATTTGGTCCAGCTATGTATAGATTTTCAGTTGTGTCACTATAAATAACTTTTGGAAGGGGGCATTGAGTGGGGTTTTCTGTTACTTGTGACCAAAGATGTCTTGAGTGACACACTGCCAGATTACCTCTAGAATTGTTGCAGCTCACACTCCAATCAAAAGGTAGAAGAATGTCTGTATCTCCATCTCTTGCCAGTACTGAACATGAATCTTAAATGTTTGTCAGTGTAATATGCATTAAATGTTATCTCACTGTTATTTTCATTAGTGCTTCCCTGACTACTAGTGGGGTTGACCTTCTGTTCATATATTTTTGGGCTGTCCATAGCCTTTGTATGTTTTTATATTAAGTAGTTTGTCTTCATCTTTCTTTGATCTTGTTATAGGATTCCTTTTAAGTTAGAGTTCTTAACTCTCAATGTTCCATACATGTAGGTACTATTTTTCTTTTCATAATCATCTTTTGACTTTGCTCATGAAGGCTTTTGTCATAAGAAGGTTTTAATTTTTATATTGTCAAATCTGTCCATTCGTTTAAACCCACTGCAAACCCACTTTTAAACCCACAGCAGTTAGGCTTATGTCACCACCACTCCATTGAAGCTGTTCCTGGAAAAAGTCACCAGTGACCTCACTTACCAAATACAATGACCTCTTTACAGTCTTCATCAAGCAGTTGTTATCTTGTATTGTCTGCCTACTGTGTACCAGGCTCTATGCTAGGCGCTGGTGCTATAAAGATAAATAAGGTACTATCCTTGTCCTTAAAGAATTTACAGTTTAGTGCAACAGTCAAGCATAGGAACACAACTTCAATATGTAATTGATGCTGATGGTGAGTTTGTGTTATGGGCTGAATTTTGTCCTCTCCAAGTTCATGTATAGAAATTCTAACTCCTGTACCTCAGAATGTAATTGTATTTGGAGATAAGGCCTTTAAAGAGGTGAGTAAGTTCAAATAAGTTCTTTTGGGTAGGTGCTAATCCAGTATGACTGGTGTCCTTATAACAAGAGATTAGGACACAGACATGTGTGCACAGAGGAAAAACCGAGTGAAGGCAGAAGGAGAAGATGGCCATCTACAAGCCAAGGAAAGAGGCCTTGGAAGGAACAACCCTGCCAACACCCTGATCTCGGGCTTCTAGCGTCCAGCTGTGTGAGAAAATAAATTTCTCTTGTTTCGACACCCGATCTGTGGTACCTTGTTTTGGCAGCCCTAGAAAACTAATAGTTTGTCCCCACAACATCCCTTCCATCCTACCTCCTTGTGTTTCATCCATGTGGTTGTGGAGGGAAAAGATTAAAGTATACCACGAATCCCAGGAATGAACTTTGATTATTTCAAACCATTCATGGTAATCTCATACCTCCTGCCACAGTGAGTGGTTTAGGAAACCCAGACTTTGGCCAGTTTGTGTCAGTGAAACTGAAAAAGAGCTGGTGACTCAGAAAGATTTTTCCTTCTTCTTCAAACAAAGATGCTAAAAGCCTGCTCTTTCATCCATTTGGATGGTGAAGGTTGAGAATATAAACCCTGGAATTACTTCAGCTACTGTCATTGTGACCAGAGCCAGCTTTAGAATACTGCCACTTCTGTGGAAGGCAGAGCAGAGGAATGGAGCAAAACTGGGTCCTTGACATCATTAAGCCACTAAATCAAACCAATCCTGATACCTTCCTAGTTATGTGGGCCAATAAATCCCCTCCGTTATTTAAGCAATTTTGATTTCTTTTTAAACTTACAATATAAAAGGTACTAACAGTTATAAGATACACAGGGAAGGGAACCTATCTCAGATTAAACTCCCTGGGAAATACACTTTGAGCTGAAGATGGGGGCGTAGGAATTTCACTGGGGAGTGCTCTTAGAATCCACCTGTAGAAAGAGTAAAGGAAGCAGGATTGGGCAAAGGAAGAAGTTGAACTGTGATGCAGTCCATCAAAGGCTTTAGCCATTCCTATAGGAAGCTCTGAAGACTTTATGCTGCCTCACTGAGCTTTCATTTTGGCAGGACCCAGAAAGGTAAGGTGGTCCTCTTGAGTAATGGGTAAGTTCTGGAGAAAGATTCTCTTGAAAGCTATCAGCCTCTGATACTTCCAGCAACTGTTGGAATGACTGTTTCAGTCCTGGATGGGGAGATCTCTGGTACCATGATATCCATGACTGTCTACCCCTTTACGTATAATAAGTTCTATGAGCAGCTCTTCCAAACTTCTCTTGGGTCTCTTTTCCTGGAGAAACTTACTAGAAAAGGGTTGGTGGGATTAACTACAGCCCTTGAAGCTGCTCTTGGGGCCATAATTGAAAGTGGTCATCTCCTTCCTCTGCCACCCATTCTAGATTCCTCTTATCTTCTTCTGGTCTAGGTAGCTTAGTGCAATGATTCAGATCCTCTTCACTGAGGGGCCTGACCCTTTAATCACCAGATCCTTCTCAAGTTGTGGCTGCTGCATTTGTCCATGTTCCATCTAAATTGGGCAAGTGAAAGCCCAGACACCCCAATGGACTACCTGAGTATCAAACATATTCTTTCCTGTCCCTATTGTGTAACAGTTGTCCTACTGAAGATCAGGGTCAATTATCCTTGCTTGCTGGTTTCTTGGAATGAGGAGCCTGAAGTGACCAGGCAGCAGCTGGAGTTTAAAGGGACTCTTCCTGTGTCCCCTAGTGGAAGCATTCCCCCCCGCCCCCCGGTAGCCAAAACCTCTAACCTCCGGGAAAAGAAGGTTAAAAATTCCCCAAGACGCAGTCTGTACCAAAGTCAAAATATAATGATGTACACTTGAAATTTATGTAATGTTATAAACAAATGTGACCTCAATTAAAAAAAAATTTTAAAAATTCCCCAAATGGATCACTGGGAATCAGTATACAGAAATACTCCTACTTCCACCCTTCTGCTACTGGACTCATATATTCTCCCTATTGGGGACCCTGTACATATGATGAATATCAATTCAGGGTGTACCTTGAGTCCTGGAGGTGGTTCTCCTCAAGGTATCCTTTGCAAGCTAGTACCTCAGCTCAATCTTCAACAGGTCATACCAATGCTCTATCAGTCTAGCAATTTGTCTAGGTGGTGTAGTATATGAATGGATCAGGAGATCCCACGGTTGTGCACCCATTGCTGTACCAACTCCTAGACTGGTGGGTCAAACACTTTAGACTCAGTATTACTGGCTAAGACCCTTCAGGCAGGTGGTCTAACTTGGAATATGTTTAAATTCCAGTCAAGATAGATTAATACTACTTCCAGGATGGAATAGGTCCAGTGTAGACAATTTGCCACCAAGTAGCTGGTAAGTTTTCTAGAGGGATGGTGTCATACTAGGGGCCAAGCATTGGTCTTGGTAGCTGGCAGGTTGGTTATTTGACAGTGGCAGTAGATAGATATGCCTTGGTAGGTGGAAGCCCATGCTACTGGGCCCATGTATAACTTCCTTTCCTGCCCCTATTCTTAGCACATGCCTGTTGGACCAACACTGATGTAGCCAATGGCAGAGACTTACTGATATCTTCTGGACAAGTCATTGTTTCTTGTGGTGGTTTAGTGCCTCTTCTGTGATGGATGCTGTCTGTTGGGCATTAACATGTGAAACAAAGATCTTCACATTTCATGTCCACTTTTATAGATTCATCCACATGCCTCTTTCCCAGACCTCTTTATCTCCCGTCTTTCTCCTTCCAGACTCTAACCAAGCAGACAAGGGTTTTGCCAGTGCCTATACTTTCCACACAAAGTAAATGACCAAATGCACAAGCCAAAACTCTGCCCACTTAGAGGTATTCCCCGTCACTGCTATTTTGCAGGGCATTCCTTAGTGGCTGCCTGTGGCACTTGGACATTGGGACTGCCACGTTTAGGTCCCCTGCATCCTACAACAGCAATGGAAGAAGGGAAGGCCAGGCCAAGCAGGAAAATAAAAAGTCTTTATTGGCCCTAGACCAGGAGTCCATGGGTCTTGAGGACCTCTTGGTATTTGTCAACTGTCTTCTCCATATTCTTCTCAGCTTGCTCCCTCAACCTCATGAGCTGCTGCTTCCTTAGTAATCCATCTCGCCGTTCTCCTTCCTCCTGTCTTCCAGGGTGGCTGTCACTGTCTATACTTCCAGGCTACCTTGTGAGCTAAGTGCCTCAGCTCAGCAAACTTCCGAGTAGACTTCAGATGCACAAGCTTGGGGAAGTAAAAACCATCATGCGCTTTTTCTTCTCAAGAGGTCGGGGGGCAAGTGTGGGATCCCATCGAATACCTTCAGGCTGTCCAGGGCAGCATGTCTCATTGGTCTTGAGCAACAAAATGTCTCACATGGTTCCCCCGAAAGATGCAGCTAGGTGCCCGGAAGGGGTAGGGTACTAGAAGAGATAGGACCCACAGGACTAGTTGGTGTTTGTGCATTTGTGTTAGAAGATCAGGTACTGCAACTTCTATCTGTAGAAATTGCCAGAAATTTGGATGCCCTAGCACCGCATGACCACCACCTTCCTGCCTAGCAGTAACTACTTGGCCACGATGATCGCCTGCCAACCCAGGAAATGGCCTCTGCTATCCAAGTACCAGGACCTCCCCCCGCCCCCCATCTTTGGCAGTTGTTTGGGAAAGGCCAGGAACTATTCTGCAAAGGGTACATATGTCTCCACTGCAGATGACATGACCTCACTCCAGAACCCTAGGGATCTGTGTTGTTAAGTACCCAGTGGGGCTTGCCATAATTTTTACGCAGATGAGAAAATTCAATTGTACAAATACATAGGGAAAAAAGCAAAAGTCCTTACAAATCTCATTTCCTGTCAAATCATCAACATCCTGGTGAGCAGCTTTTTAGACCTTTACACATTTACATAAATAAAACTACTTGAGTAATTGCTGTTTTACAATCTGCCTTTTGATTCAACAATATGTCAATGAATCTAGATATATATCATTCCTTTGTTTGGATATGTCATAAATTATTTAACCAGGTCGCTGTAGATAATGAGTTCTAAACTGGGTGGTACTGCCCTCTAGAGTATGTTTTGTGTCTAGAGAGTCAACCTATTGAATCATATTATTTTTTATATTGAAATGCATAGTATTTTGTTACAAATTACTTTCCATTTATTTCTCTTTTATATTACAGTTAGGTATATTTTGTTGTAGGTATGTATGGTTTTCATTTCAGGACTGTAAAGGGAGTGTTACAAAATATTTATTATAAAAAAGGGACTGAATTGGCTAGGGTTGAGAAGCATTGCCTATAGATGGACATAGAGTATTTCTAATTTTCGATGTTATGAAACATGTTCTGGTGAACACCTATATTCATTCATCTTTTGGAGTGGGTTTGCTACGTTAAAAGGTATGCATATTTAAAATTTTGACACATTACACGAATTTACCAATACACTAACAGGACGTGAGAGTACCAGTTCCCTCATATACTCACCAACAGCAATCCTGATTTCTCCTCCCATAAGAGCTAGACAAAACTTTCTTAAAACTCGTATTTATGTCCTGGGGTAAATCTAGAGTCCTCCCCATGATTCTGAAAGTTCCAGGAACTTACTTTATTTCTAGTCACTTCTGGGTTTAATTTCTGACTTCAACTGATTTCACTTTCTCTTCTTTTCTTAAATAACATCTATATTGAGATATACTTCCCATACCATACAATTCACCCATTTAAAGTGTACCATACAATCGTTTTTGATATATTCAGTTATGCAACCATCATCACAATCAATTTTAGGACTTTGCTTTCATTACTCCTCTCCCCCAAATCCCATACCTATTAGCAATCACTCCTCTTTCCAAGCCCCCCTCCTCCAATCCTCTAGCCCTAGACAATCGCTAGTCTACATTCTGTCTCTAAGAATTTGCCTATTCTGGACATTTCATGTAACCAGAACCATAAAATATGTGGGTTACTGTGACTGGCTTCTTTCACTTCATGTAATGCGCTCAAGGTTTATTCATGTTGTCGCATGTAGCAGTCCTTCATTTCTTTTTATTATTACATGTCTTTTTATTGTTGAATAATATTCTGGTTGTATGAATATACCATATTTTATTTATCTATTCATCAATTGATAGCTATTTTGGTTGTTTCCACTTTTTGGCTATTATGAATGATGCTGTTATGAATATTCATGTACAAAATTTTGTGTGGAAATATGTTTTTATTTCTCTTGGGTTTATAAGTAGGAGTGGAATCTCTGGGTCATATGGTAGCTCTATGTTTAATCTTTTGAGGAACTTCCAAACTCTTTTCCAAAGCAGCTGCCCCATTTTACACTCCCATTAGCAGTATATGAGGGTTCCAATTTCTCCATACACTTAGCACTTGTAATTTTCTGTGGTTTTGATTATAGCCATTCTTTTCAGTGTGAATTTGTATCTCATCGTGGTTTTAATTTGCCTTTTCCTAATAGATAATGATGTTGAACATCTTTTCACGTGCTCATTGGTGATCTGTGTGTCTTGTTTCGAGAAGCGTCTGTTCAGATCATTTGCCCATTTTTAATTGGGCTATTTGTGTTTTATTATTGAGTTATAATAATTCTTTATATATTCTAGATACAAGTCCTTTATTGTATATTTGCTCTGCAAATATTTTCTCCCATGCTGTGGATTATCTTCACTTTCTTGATGGTGTCCTTTTAAGGACAAATGTTTTTAATTTTGATGATGTCCAATTTATCTGTTTTTTTCTTTTGTCGCTTGTGCTTTGGTGTCATATCTAAGGAACCATTGCCTAAACAAAGATCACAAATATTTATGCCTATGTTTTCCTCCAAGAGTTTAAAAGTTTTAGCTCATACATTTAGTTTTTGATCCATTAATTTTTGTATGTGTATATGCATAAATTTTGTGTTTATGCAACTTTAGTCTTTTGCTTGTGGATATTCAGTTGTCCCGACATCATTTGCTGAAAAGACTTCCTTTCCCCATTAAATTGTCATGGCATCCTTGTGTGAAAATCCATTGACCATACATGTGAAGTTTTATTTCTGGAGTCTCAATTTTATTTTATTGATCTATATGTCTGTCCTTATGCCAGTTGATTTTACATCTTGATTACCATAGCTTTGCAGTGAGATTTGCAATTGGGAAGTGTAGGTCCTTCAACTTTGTTCTTTTTCAAGGTTGTTTTGGCTATTCTGGGTCCTTTGAATTTTCTTATGAATTTTGGGATCAGCTTGTCAAATTCTGCAAAAAAAGGGAGCTGGAATTTTGGTAGCGATCAGGTTGAATCTACAGATCCATTTGGGGAGTAGTGCCGTCCCAATAGCACTAAGTCTTCCAATCCAGCACACGGGATGCTTTCCCGTTTATTTAGGTCTTCATGAGTTTCTTTCAATACGTAAGTTTCATACTTTCTGGAGTACAGGTTTTGCACTTTTTTGGTTAACTTTATTCCCATTTTATTCTTTTTTTATGCTATTGCAGATGGAATTGTTTTCTTACTTTCATTTTCATATTATTCATTAAAAATGAATAGAAATACAAATGATTTTCGTGTATTGATCTTGTATCCTGCAATCTTGCTGAACACACTGATTCGTTCTAATAGTTTTTCAGCGGATTCCTTAGAATTTTCTATTTACAAGATCATGTCATCTGTAAACAGAGATAGTTTTACTCTCCCTTTCCAATCTGGATGCCTTTTATTCCTTCTTCTTGCCTAATTGCCTTTGCTAGTATGTCCAGTAAGATGTTGAATAAAAGTGATGAGAGCAGACATCCTTGTCTTGTTCTCGACCGTAGGGGGAAATATTCAGTCTTTCATCATTAAATATGATATTAGCTGTGGGTTTTCATAGAAGTCCTTTATCAGATTGAAGAAGTTCCTTTCTATTCTTAATTTGTTGAATTTTTTTTTATCATGAGGGGTGTTGGATTTTGTCAAATGCTCTTTCTTCATCTGTTGAGACAATCATACCATTTTTGTCCTTTATTCTGGTGATACGGTAAATTGTATTAATTGATTTTTTGGGTAGTGACCACTTTGCATTTCTGGGATAAATCCCACTTGATCCTGGTGTGCAATCCTTTTAATATGTTGCTGGAATCAGTTTGCTAGTTCACCTCTGTGTTTTGCAATTGATTTTTCATCAGTGTTCAAGTTTGAGCCCAAATATGGGGCATGGCTGCTTCTCCTTGATTTTCCTCCAAATACCACTGTAATGATCATTTCTCATTCATTCTGGTACCTGGAATCCAAACTCCTTATGACTCTTGGTAGGGAGCAAAGTCCATTTCTCACTATAAGAATTAAAACAATTCACTTTTGCAACCTCCCTTGGCACTAGGGCAGAGGCATATGATCAATCAGACACACCTTAGTTTGTATATAATTTGGGATCTAGTGACACTAAAAGTGGGGTGAAACTAACTCTCTCTCTCTCTGCATAGTGATAAGTGTTTCTCTACCAGAGCCAGACTTGAGGCATGATTTGGGTGTTTTTTCCAGCTGCTTGGTACAAAGCCTAGTTCTCTAACCCTCCCAGTGCTTTGGGGGGCTGCCCAATATCCTTTTAATAAATCCATTTTTTCTTAACTTAGACAGAGTCTGCTTTTATTCATGGCAACTAGTGGCCTTGCCAGATAAAGGCAAGACATTACTGTTACTTGACTTATACTACTAATTCAGGAGATGATGTCAGAGATTGTATCAAAGAGCCATACAGTAAATAATTTAAAATTGAATATTTGACTTCCCCTTTTTAAGAAAGAACCTTGGCCATTTTCCCCAACATGAGCTCCAGCCTTCAACAAGGTACTTTATTCCATTTTCTTTAGTTTTTCTTCTCTCCACCCCATCCCAAAATTCCTGTTCATTTCTTGAGTGCCTTATCTAATTCTGTTTTCTCCTGCCAATCTCAAATAAGTCCTCGAGATATTTTCACAAATAAAAAGACAGCTCTTTTCTTAAAGCAAACTAGTCACACAATTTTTTTCATTTCAACACATTAGATATTCCATGTTATTTTGTCCTAACTTATAAAAACTTGCATTTGATGGATTATTCCATTTTTTAAAAAAATTGGAGACTAACATTTCTTCTTTGGGAAATTACCTGTGATTTTACTCATCTTTTTCTCTTAGAACATTTGTCTTTTTCTTGTTGTTTTGTAAATTCTTTTAAGCTCTTTATAGACAGGGAATATTACTATATGATTATATATGTCACGAATAGTTTCCCCACGTTGTTATTTGGCATTTGGCTTTGTTTATGACAACGTTTTGTTTATTTGACCATGCATAAATTTTGGTTTTGCTTTTTAGGAAATAAAACCTTTCAAACTTTTCCTTTATGACTTTTAGATTTTGTGTTATGCTTAGAAAAGCTTCTCCCACTGCCTCTGGCCTCAAGACCATAAAAATGTTCACCTGTGTTTTTTTCTTCTCTGTAATTCATTAAAAATTAAGAAACTGGTGTCCAAAATGACCTGCGCATGGTCATACAACTAATTAAAGGTAGAAATAGACTACAATAAAGATGGCAGTCCTACCCAAGGCAGTCGTAAATAGTGGTACTTTGGTTAATTAAAAAAAATTTTTTTTAATGTTAAGTGATATTTTTCACCCTTTAAAAATTCTGGCTATTTTCTAGAAGCTCTTTATGAAATACAAAGAAAATACTCTCTCAAACACTGATAATCCAAAAGATGCAGTGGGATTTATTAGGCAAATGTATACTCACCCTTGAGAAATTCCTTTATTAAGACACCTGGGAAAATTTGCATCAGTTTAATAAACAGCCACTTCTCTGAAGTCCCATTGCCTTAGAGCTGCCTTATAATAGTTAGAGCCAACAGAAGGCAGAGTATTCAAAAAAGCTACTATATTCTTTCTTAAGATGGTATTTGGATGTACAAATTATTTATACACTCATTTTCAGCTGACAGCAATACTTTTGCCAGCTTAAGTTCTTATTAATATATTTTTTTAACTATTTATCAGAACCTGTGAAGAATTCTTATATCTTGTTATTTTTATCAAGTGTATTTGCACACCTCTCAAACCAGCAGAATGTTAACATTCAATAGATATAGATGTACATATTTTCTCAATTCACAGTATGAGTTTCACTGATTTCTGCTTTCTATTATAGACTTATTTTTTAAATAATATAACAAAAATCTGTAAGGCGAGGTCATTCTGAGAAAGATCTGTTAGTATACAGACAGGCAATAATTGGTTATTTTCCAAATTACATCTTTTCTTAGGTGAATTTGGGGTTTCAAACTAATCTAGTCTTGATGCTTTCTGTAATAGTGAAAAAACTTTTAAATACAGTCTTTACTTTGATTAAGTTCTAACATCCAAGAAATATCTTCAGAACCTGCCTCTTTAGAGTACACCTGTATTTTTCAATAAATGTGCAGTGAATTGTGTTCTCAATTTTTTTCCTTCCAATAATTATGATGAACATTCACCAACAGCACAGCAGCTCTGGAATAGACAGCAGGAGAAATAAACAATCATCCTGCTCATACAATAATTTATTTCATTTATTCAAGTTTTCTTTCAATATTTCTTCATATGCTATATATGGCATATAGTTACAATGCAAATGTTCATAATTTTTTTGTTTTTCTGTTATTATTGTCATAAAACTTTTGATGTTGCCATTTGATTGACATGAATTGCATTACCACAACATTCCTATAAGAATGTTTCACAATTTAATTAATTATTGTTTTTCTTTCCAGCTACCAGAATATTTCTATTATGTCTTTGTTGTTTAGATTTTGCATACTTTAAAAAGGATTTGAGCCTGTATAAAAACACAACAAAGATTATTGAAATAGAACTAAAGAAAGCTTTGTAAAGGGCTTAATAAATAAATATGCTAAAAATCAGTGTCAATTTAATTAAATAGTTCTAAGTTTCATTCCAGAATATGCTTTCATGCAACTGTGTCTATGATAAGACAACACAGGCAGAAAAGTGTGAGCTTCCACGTACATAAGTGTGAGTCTACAGACATTTGAGGGTGAATGTTTCATTTACAAATATATGTACTTCCAGCTCCTCTAAAATCGAAGCTTCCATTTTATTTAATACTGTCTTTGTCAGATTTTGTATTTGAGTAATGCTGGGCTCATAAAATGAGTTGAGAAGTGTTCCCTTATTCTCTAATTTCTGAAAGGTTTGTATAACATTAGTATTATTTCTTCCTTCAGCATTTGATAAAATTCACCAGTGAATCCATATGAACCCAGCGTTTTCTTCAAACGAAGTTTTTATATAACAGATATAATTTCTTTTTGTCTTGTGTCAAATTTGGTAAGTTGGACTTCTCTTTTGCTTTCAACTTATCTGCATACTTACCTTTTAAGTGTCTCTTGTAGAGAGCATATGGTTGGGTGTTCCTTTTAAAAAATCTCTTCTGGGGGTCCAGCCCCTTGCCTGAGTGGTTAATGTTCTGTGCGCTCTGCTTCAGTGGCCCAGATTCACAGGTTTGGATCCTGGGTGCAGATCTACTCCACTCATCAGCCATGCTGTGGAGGCATCCCACATACAAAGTAGAGGAAGATTGGCACAAATGTTAGCTCAGTGTGAATCTTCCTTACCAAAAAAAAAAAAAATCTATTCTGACAATCTTTGTTTTTTAATTAGATTGTTGTCTGTTCATATTTAATTCAGTTCTTGATGTGGTTGAACTTGGGTCTACCATTTTATTACTTTGTTTACTTTTTGTCCTCTCTATTTTTGGTTCCTGTCTTGACTTATTTTGGATTATTTGACTATTTTTTAGAATTCCACTTCATTTTACCCAATGTTTTTAAAAATTTTATCTAAAATTTATCTTGTCTTTTTAGTTACCTTTTTGCCTTTTTTTAGTACTTGTTCTAGGGATTACAATGTATATCTTTAATTTTTCACAGTCCACCTTGAATTAATATTGTATCACTTTACATAAAATACAAAAACTTTGCAATTGTGTTGGTTCATTTTCCCACTCTCTACTGTCCTTTTGACTATAGTTATCATAAGTGTTATGCTTACATATATTAAAAATTCCATAAGAAAATGTTATAGGGGGCTGGCCCCATGGCCGAGTGGTTAAGTTCCCGCGCTCCACTGCAGGCGGCCCAGTGTTTCGTTGGTTCGAATCCTGGGTGCGGACATGGCACTGCTCATCAAACCACGCTGAGGTAGCGTCCCACATACCACAACTAGAAGGACCCACAACGAAGAATATACAACTATGTACCGGGGGACTTTGGGGAGAAAAAGGAAAAAATAAAATCTTTAAAAAAAAAGAAAATGTTATAATTTTTGCTTTAAATTATCCTAAGTATTTTAAAGAAGTTAAGAGGAAAATAGCCCTTTATATTTATGCAGAATATTTATCCAGATATTTACCATTGCTAATGATCTTCATTCCTTCCTGAAGATCCAAGATTCCCTCTGAAGTCATTTCTCTTCAGCTAAAAAAACCTCCTTTAGCATTTCTTGTAGTGCAAATCTACTGGAGGTAAATTCTCTTAGTTATCTTTTATCTATGTTTTTATTGTGCCTTCATTCTTGAAGGGTATTTTCACTGGATATAGAATTCTGTTTGAAAGAGTTTTTTTTCTGTTAGTACTTTGTGTTCCAATATCTTTTGGTATCCATCGTTTCTGATGAGAAGTCAATCATCTATCACCTCATCATCCTCCTATATGTTACACGTCATTTTTCTCTTACTGTTTTTCAAGATTTCTCTTTATCTTTGATTTTCAGCAATTTGACTATGATATGCCTAGCCATTATTTTCTTCATATGTATTAAGCACAGGATTTGCTGAGTTCCTTGTATCTGTATTTTTATTTTCTTCACCAAATTGACTACATTTTCAGGCATTATTTTTTTCAAACATTTTTTTCTGCCTCAACCTCCCTATATTTTCCTTCTGTACTTTAATTTCATATATCTTGGACCTTTGGTATTGTCACACAGGTTCATAAGTATCTGCTCATTTTTTTATTATTATTATTTTTTTAGCTTTTATTTATTTCCTTTTTCTCCTCAAAGCCCCCCAGTACATAGTTATATGTTCTTCGTTGTGGGTCCTTCTAGTTGTGGATGTGGGACGCTGCCTCAGCATGGCTTGATGAGCAGTGCCATGTCCGCTCCCAGGATTCGAACCAACGAAACACTGGGCTGCCTGCAGTGGAGCACGCCAACTTAACCACTTGGCCCTGGGGCCAGCTGTCTGCTCATTTTTTTAAATCATTCTTTTTCCGTTCTTCAGTTTAGATAAATTCTATTGATTTTTCTTTAGATTTATAGATTCTTTCCTTTGTTATCACCATTCTACTGTTAAGACCATGCTGTGAGTTTTTTGTTTCAGATATTGTATTTTTTCAATTCTAGAGTTTCCATCTGGTTCTTTTTCATAACTTTTATTTCTCTTTTAAGTCTTTCTATTTTTAGTATTTACAGTGTATTTTTCTTTACCTCCTTAAGCATGGTTTTAATAACTGGATTTAGTCCTTATCTGCTGGCTTAAGTTGGCTAATACCAACATCTGAGTCATCTTTAGATTGGCCTCCATTCTTTATCTTTTATCTACAGAATAGGACACATTTTCCTGATCCTTCGTACGTCATATGTTTCTATCATATCTTGAATATTGTGAATTTTATGTTGCGGAGACTTTGGATCCTGTTATAATCCTCCAAAGAGTACTGATCTTTTTGTTTGAGCATGCTGTTAACTCAGTTGGATTAAGACAGCAAACTTTGTCCTTTGGTGACAGCTCGAATCTCAGTTTAATTCTTTTGTACCTGAGCTATCTGCAGTGTGCTCGTAGTTCAGAGGTCAGCTAGAAACCTGCTTATATTTTAGATATAGAATTTACGGACCCTTCTTTGTTTCTCTCTTTTTTAGGATTCTACTCTTACCTTTTAATGACTCAGGTTGCCCTGAACTCTGTATTTTGTTTCTTCAGGCAAGAAACACAACAGATTGTTGGAGTCCTGCACATTGCCACAACTGTGGCCTGACTTCGGGCTAAACCATCTACCACCCCAAAATGTGAAATGCCTTGTGCCACTCCCTTTTCCAAATTTTTCAATTTTCTTCCGAAAACTACCTGTTGTTTTTGACTTACTCTCTAGAATCTTCAAGTATTTTATTTTGCCCAAAGTTTATAGCCGTTATCTGTAGAAGACTTAGTGTTTTAGGAGCTAATTCAGCTGTTTAAATAATTCTTTATTCAAATTTTTTTCTTTTGAAAAGATGTTTAAAAAATTCTCACAAATGCCCTCTGCAAACTGCGAAAGAACACAGACATGCAAAGAAAAGAGTTACTTCTTTTCTCCTCTCCTTGTCAACTCTCATCCACTGGAGGTATCTATTATTGACAAATATAGTCTATCTCCCTTCTCACCGGATCTCCAGACTCACACACAGTTACATTAAAATATAAAGGATGAGGGCCAGCCTGGTGGTTTAGTGGTTAATTTCGCACACCCCGCTTTAGTGGCTGGGGTTCGCAGGTTCAGATCCAAGGTGCTTGTCAGGCCACGCTGTAGCTGCATCTCACATAAAGCAGAAGAAGATTGGCACAGATGTCAGCTCGGGGCCAATCTCCTTTAAAAAAATAAAATAAAATAAAATAAAAAATAAAAGATTTTCCTTTTTAAGAAATGGAATCAAACTATACCCATTGTTATGCAGCTTTATTTTCTTAGAGTATCTTGGACAAATTTCTAGGTTAACATATACACATCTAACACATTTTTAATAACTTCAGAAGTCTAGATTTTTGATTGTCCGTAGAAAATATGGGAAGATAATGTCTTGAAGGTAGGAGTGGCATTTCCCATCAGGTCTTGCCACCTCAGACCCCAGCACCAGTCTGGATTAACACAGAGAAAGAAAGAGCAGCCTCAACACTGATTCTAGGATTCTAGATGAAAGAAAACTAGGGTCTCTTTCTACAGAGGATTAGAGCCACTACTGTTGGAAATTGTATAGTGTCTTTCTTGTGCAAAGATAATTTCCTGAGAGCATTATAATAATCAGAAGAAAACAGAGAAGAGAATTTTCCATTATTAAAACAGCTGATGAAGCAGTTTTTATGACAACACTCTAGAGCTTTGTGTCACTGATCTCTTTTCCTTATATGGTGGGTCATTAGAGTCAACTGGGAGTAGACCCTGGTAAAATAGGAAACTAAGAATAATAGGACTGGATTTTTTAAAAAGACAGATGGTTTTATGACCATTTATGGAATCTTTAGCTGCAAATTATGTTTATCTTATCTATTGCCTGTCTAATCATATTGTCACTTGAAAAGTTCGAGGATTAAATTTTCCTAAATCTAACTTCAGTTGAGATCTTTATAACACATTTCATCCTTTTTTTTTTTTTCTTTTGGTCGTATAAAGATTTAACTCTTTTCCAAGAAATGAGACTTTTGCCTGAGAGATCTGTATGTGTCAGGCTGTTTAAACACAATCCCGGAACATTCATTCAGTACAAATATATATATTCAGATACCCAGATAGACTGACATTTTGATAGAATGGATTGAATTTGTTGTGCTGTTAATACAATTTAAAGCTTACTAGTGTTTCATCAAGATTGCTTTATGCTCTGGCGTGAGCTAAAGTAAAGGATCAGGGATTTTGGTTGCAGATATCAGAATCTAGTGTGTTTAAGCAAGAAGGGATTTATGAGAGGTTAATAGATAACTTATAAAATCTATGAGAGGGTCAGAGAACTAGATGTGGGTTACTGCACAGCCAGCAACAATAGCATCCAGGAGAAACATCCAACCACAACACAGGACTGCCCTAGCAGAAACCACTGCCACTGCCTCACTCTGATCAGCACCTGTTATACTGGGGACCAGATACCAGCACTTCCTCCAGCACTTCTCCCAAGGAACCAACGACTTTGCCATCGTGTTTGCAAGAAGAGTCAATTTCCTTATGTGTGACCTCATCTCACAGTGCTCACTTCCTCCGATTAAGTCTTTTGCAGCTCGGTCAGCCTGGAAGGACCCAGGCCACTTCTGGAACCCTAGGTGCAAGGGACACCAGGAAATTTAATTTTAATTTCCCAGCCTCTGCAGTTCAGGAGGGCACACCTGCGAGGGGTTGTGATGGGTGTCTAGCAGAGATATGTTTGGTGGAGATGATTTGTTGTAAAAATAAAGAGATACGTTCTGTTTTTATGAAGCCTGAGGAGGGAAAAAATATTTTCCAATATATGAAAGGCTTAAATGCTTTAGCTTCATTTGAATTAAATCTTACAAAAAGGAAGCAAAACAAGACGGGCGCTGGCTTGAGCTAACTTTGGCTGCCTGGTTTGTGATTATTCTCCCCAAATGCATTCTGGCCACAAAATGTTACTCACAAAGAGGCAGCCCTGTGCAAGAAAACCTCCTAGCCATACTTCCTGTGGCTGAGAGCAGGCTCAGGCAGTAGCTAAGATGTTCTCTGCATCATCCAGCCATGATACAGAGTAGAGGAGAGTCATCCAAGAAGTGAGTGTGAATTTTTCTAAGCTAACTTAGGGCACAAAATGTAACTTTATTTTTATGTAATTGAATTTACTTTCTGTCTCAAGGCCCCTTTGTAACTGATTCAAAAAACTTAATCTGGTCACTTCTAGAACACGTTAGTCAAAGTAGTGCTTTTGCCACCATTTCAGGTTTGAATTTAAACTTGGTTAATTTGAAGTTTTCACCTCCCTCTCCTGAAGTAGTTATCTGAGATTTGGGAGAACTTAGGAGTCAAGGCATGGTAGACAAGAGGGTGTCTCATCCATGATCTCTGATCCCCACAGATTCACGATGAGAAGGTGTATGCTGGTCCTTGGAGGTGTCTGGGCACGAGAATCTGTTTTGTGTTGCATATGCTAACATCTGTGTTCCCTCTTGCTTGTCACAAGAATGATCCACTCTACACATGATGGCATCCACTTGTCATGAGCCAGAGCCTCTCCCCACCCATTGGTCTCTCTAAGCCGCTCTGTATCCTGCTCAGGGTCTCAGGAAATTTTCACATGCTCTCTCTTGATCATTTGGGGGAGGTCTCAGGACCTCCTTGGTTAGACACGCCATGACTGTAACCTCACTAATCTGCTGTGGGAGATTTCTCTACGAGGCTTGCTGCTTCAGGACCCCTCTACTCCTCAAAGCCTCAAAACTTCTTTGGGGTTCCCCTGGTTTCCAATGCAGAACTTATCCTCAGGTGAGTGTACAGGTTCCCTTCTCGAAGATTCACATTTGTGCCTATTTCTCTTCTCTTCTTCTCTTTTCTCCCACTTGATAAACCTTGGTCTACATTTGGTTGTGATTCTGGAAATTTCCATCATCCCCAATCTCCCCAGTTTTGGTGTTTATGGTATAAAGGCTCATGACCTTTGAGAACTTAAAACAACTTTTTTCTTTTCTTGGAAAGTCTATCTCTTGCAGCTACTGAAATCCTTAAACCTTAAAAACCTTGACTTCCAAGACTTCTGTCTCTATTAAGAATTTCAAAAGCCCACTTGGAAGTATTTGACTCTTTATTTAAACAAGAAACCTCAATATTATGATATCTATATACCCATATCTGGATAGATAGATAAATAAATAGGTAGATCGAGAGATATAAAATGTATACAACTTTTTTAGAGCAGTTTTAGGTTTACAACAAAATTGAGTGGAAGGTACAGAGATTTCTCATATACCCCCTACTCCTACACATGTGTGTAGCCTCCTTTATTATCAACATCCCCCACTAGAGTGTTACATTTGTCACAGTTGATGTGTCTACATCGACACATCATTTTCATTCAAAATCCATAGTATATATTAGAGTATATTTGGTGGTGTACATTCTGCGGGTTTTGACAAGTGTATGATGACATATCTACCATTATAGAATCAAGCAGAATAGTTTCCCTGCCCTAAAAATCATCTGTGCTCTGCTTATTATCCTTCCCTCCCCCCAGCCCTTGGCAACACTGGTTTTTTTACTGTCCACATAGTTGTGCCTTTTCCATAATGTCATATAGTTGAAATCATACAGTATGTAACTTTTTCCCATTGGTTTCTTTCACTTAGTAATTTGCATTTAAAGTTCATATCTTTTCATAGCTTGAAAGTTTATTTCTTTTTAGCGTTGAATATTCCATTTTCTGGATGTACCACAATTTATCCATCCACCTACTAAACGACATCTTGGTGGCTTCCAAGTTTTGTCCTTTATGAATAAAGTTGCTGTAAACATCCATGTGCAGCTTTTGTGTGGACGTAAGTTTTCAACTCTTTTAGGTAAATACTGAGGAGAATGATCACTAGATTGTGTGGTAAGCTTTTAAGAAATCACCAAACTATCTTCCAAAGTGGCTGTACCATTCCTTTTGCTCCACATCCTTGCCAGCATTTGTTATTGTTACTGTTGGGTTTTGGCCATTCTAATAGGTATATGCTGGTATCTCATTGTTTTAATTAGCATTTCTCTAATGACATGTGATGTGGAGCATCTTTTCATATGTTTATTTGCCATCCATATATCCTCTTTGGTGAGGTATCCGTTAGGATCTTTGGCCCAGTTTTTAATTGGGTTGTTTGTTTCCTTAGTCTTGAGTTTTAAGAGCCGTTTCTGTATTTTAGATAACAGTCCTTTATCACACGTGTCTTGCAAATATTTTCTCTCAACCTGTGGCTTGTCTTTTCATTCTCTTGACAGTGTTTTTTGAAGACCAAAAGTTTTAAATTTTAATAGAGTCCAGCTTATCAATTATTTCTTTCATGGATTGTGCCTGTGGTGTTGTAGCTAAAAAGTTATTGCCATCCCCAAAGTCATCTAGGTTTTCTCCTATGTCATCTTCTAGGAATTTTGTAATTTTTTGTTTTACATTTAGGTCTGTGATCCATTTTGAGTTAATTTTTGTGAAGAGTGTAAAGTCTGTGTCCAGATTTTTTTTTTTTTTTTTGCATCTGGGTGTTCAGTTCTTTTGGCACTGTTTGTTGAAGAGATTATCTTTGCTCTAATGTATTGCCTTTGCTCCTTTGTCAAAGATCAGTTGGCTATTTTCACATGGGTTTATTTCTGGGGTCTCTATTCTGTTCCACTGATCTGTCTATTCTTTTACTAATCTCACATTGTCCTGATTACTATAGTTTTATAGTAATTCTTGAAGTCAGGTAGTGTTGGTCCTCCAACTTTGTTCTTCTTCATTATTGTGTTGGCTGTTCTGGGTCTTTTGCCTCTTGATATAAATTTTAGAATCAGCTTGTTGATTTCCACAAAAGAAATTGCTTGTGATTTTGATTGGGATTGCATTAATTATATAGATC
Organism: Equus quagga; assembly: GCF_021613505.1. Taxonomy (NCBI): domain Eukaryota; kingdom Metazoa; phylum Chordata; class Mammalia; order Perissodactyla; family Equidae; genus Equus; species Equus quagga. The sequence goes on along the minus strand of NC_060267.1, from coordinate 21,616,465 downwards.
AAGTTGTGAAGAACTGACATCTTGACAATATTGAGACTTCCTATCCATGAACATGGACTATCTCTCCTTTTATAGTCCTTTAATTTTGTTCATCAGAGTTTTGTAGTTTTCCTCATATACATCTTGTACATATTTTATTAGATTTATATATAAGTATTTCATGTTGGGGGGTGCTAACATAAATGGTGTTGTGCTTTTAATTTCGAATTCCACTTGTTCATTGCTGGTATTTGGAAAGTAATTGAATTTTGTATTAATCTTGTATCCTGCAATCCTTCTATAATGGCTTATTAATTCCAAGAGTTTTTTTTCTTGATTCTTTTCCATTTTCTACAAAAATGATTATGTCATCTGTAACAAAGACACTTACTTCCTTTTTAATCAGTATACCCTTTGTTTCCTTTTCTTGTCTTATTGCATTCTCTAGGACTTCCAATATGATGTTGAAAAGGAATGGTGAGAGAGGACATCTTTGCCTTGTTCCTGATCTTAGTGGGAAAGTTTCTAGTTTCTCACCATTAAGTATGATGTTAGCTATAGGTTTTTTGTAGATGTTCTTTCTCAATTTGAGAAAGTTTCTTTCTATTCCTAGTTTATTGAGAATTTTTATTATGAATAAGTATTGTATTTTGTCAAATGCTTTTTCTACAACTATTAATATGATCATGTGATTTTAGTCATGTGTATAATTATTTTTATACATTGTTGGATTTAATTTGTGAATATTGTTGAAGATTTTTGCATCTATGTTCATGAGAGAGATTGGTCTGTGGTTTTCTTTTCTTGAAGTTTTTGGAGGGGGTGGTATTAGGGTAGTGCTGGCCTCATAGAATGAGTTAGGAAGTATTTCCTCTGCTTCTATTCTCTGAAAGAGACTGAAGATAATGGATGTAATTTCTTCCTTAAATGTTTGCTATAATTCACCAGTGAACCTATCTGGGCATAGTGCTTTCTATTTGGGAAGGTTATTAATTTTTTATTCAATTTCTGTAATAAGGTATAGGACTATCAATTGTCTATTTCTTCTTATTCAAGTATTGGAAAATTATGTCTTTCAAGGAGTCAGTCCATTTCATCTAGATTATCAAATTTGTGGGCATAGAATTGTTCATAGTATTCCTTTATTATTCTTTTAATGTGCATGTGGCCTGTAGTGATGTCTCTTCTTTTATTTATGATATTAGTAATTTGTGTCTTCTATCTTTTTTTCTTAGTTAGCCTGGCTAGAGGCTTATCAATTTTATTGATTTTTTTCCCCAAAGAATCAGCTTTTGTTGACTTTCTGTTTTCAATTTAGTTGATTTCTACTCTAAGTTTTATTATTTTTTTCTTCTGCTTACTTTGGATTTAATTTACTTTTCTTTTTCTTATTTCCTAAAGTAGAAGCTTAGATGATTGACTTTAGATCTTTCTCTTTTTTTAAACATATGCATTCAGTGCTATAATTTCTCTCTAATTGCTCCTTTCACTGCATCTCACAAATTTTGAGAATTTGTGTTTTTATTTTAATTTAGTTCAAAAGAGTTTTTAATTTCTCTTGAGATTTCTTCTTTGACCCATGTGCTATTTAGAAATGTGTTATTTAATCTTGTACTTTGGGATTTTCCAATGATCTTTCTGTTATTGATTTCTACTTTAATTCCATTGTGGTCTGAGAGAACACATTGCATGATTTCTGTTCTTTTAAATTTGTTAAGGTGTGTTTTATGTCCTAGAATGTGATCTATCTTGGCAAATATTACAAATGAGCTTGAGAAAAATGTGTATTCTGCTGTTGTTGGATGAAGTAGTCTATACATATCAGTTGTATCTAGTTGATTGATGGTGCTGTTGAGTTCAACTATGTTCTTGCTGATTTTCTGCCTGCTGTCTCCGCCCATTTCTGATAAAGAGGTGTTGAAGTGGCCAGATATAATAGTGGGTTTATCTATTTCTCCTCTCAGTTCTATCAGTTTTTGCCTCACATATTTTGGCATTTGTTGTTAGGCACATACACATTAAGGATTGCTATGTCTTCTGGGAGAACTGACCCCTTTGTCATTATGGATGCCTGTCTTTATCCCTGATAAATCTCCTTGATCTGAAGTCTGCTGTGGCTGAAATTGATATAGCTATTCCTACTTATTTTTTATTAGTTCAGCAAGTATTTCTTTCTTCACCCCTTTACTTTTGTGTGTGAGTGTGTGAGGAAGATTGGCCCTGAGCTAACATCTGTGCCAATCTTCCTCTATTTTGCATATGGGATGCTGCCACATCATGGCTCGATGAGCAGTATGTAGGTCTGCACCTGGGATCCAAACTTGTGATCCCTGGGCCACTGAAGTGGAACGCATAAACTTAACCACTATGCCACTAGGCCAGCACCCTCCCCCTTCACTTTTAATCTATATATGTCTTTGCATTTAAAGTGAGTTTCATGTAGGTGATGTAAAGTCAGTTTATAGGTGACAAAATGTTAGGTCTTGTTTTTTATCCACTCTGTCAATCTGTCTTTTAATTAGTGTATTTGTATTATTGATGTTTAAAATGATTATTGATATAGTTGGATTAGTATCTATCATGTTTGTTACTGTTTTCTGTTTGTTGCCCTTGTTCATTGTTTCTATTTTTATCTTCTCTTTTTCTACCTTTTATGGTGTTAACTGAATATTTAATATGATTCCATTTTTGCTCCTTTCTTAGCATATCAATTTTACTTCTTTTTCTACTTATGTTAGTGGTTGCCCTAGAGTTTACAATATAAATTTACAACTAGTCCAAGTCCACACTCAAATAACACGATACTGCTTCACAGGTACTATGAGTACCTTATGATAACAAAATAATCCTAATTCCTAATTCTCATCCCTTGTATCATGTATCACTGCTATCATTCATTTCACATATATGACTTGATTGTTGCCCTTATTTTTATGTTTTCTTTGTTTCCAAAAGTTTTCCAGCTTTATTGAGATGTAACTGATGTATAACATTGCATAAATTTAGGGTGTAGAATGTAGTGAATTTATATATGTATTGCAAAATGATTACCACAATAAGGTTATTTAACATGTCCATCACCTCACATAGTTACAATTTGGGGGGACAAATCTCCTCTCTAAGTAGATTAATTAGAGAGTAGTTACAAATCTACTTTCTAAGTAACTTTCAAATATGCAATACAGTATTGTCACTATAGTCACCATGTTGTACATTACATCCCCAGAACTTATTCATCTTATAACTGGACGTTTGTACCCTTTGACCACCTTCATTCGTTTCTCCCATTCCTCACCCCTGACAACCACCAATCTGTTCTGTTTTTATGAGTTTCATTTTTTTAGATTCTACGTATAAGTGAGATTATACAGTATTCGTTATTCTCTGTCTGACTTCTTTTGCTAACATAATGCCATCAAGGTTCATCCCTGTTGTCACAAATGGCAAGATTTCTGTCATTTTTATGGTTGAATAATATTCCGTTGTGTGTGTGTATATATGTATATGTGTGTATATATACATCACATTTTCTTTATTCATCCATCAATAGACATTTAGGTCTTTTTCATGTTTTGACTATTGTAAGTAATGCTGCTGTAGATATAGGGGTGCAGATCTCTTTGAAATAGTGATTTCATTTCCTTCAGCTATATACCCTGGAAAGGAATTGATTACATGGTAGTTTTATTTTTAATTTTTTGAGGAACTTCCATATTGTTTTCCATAGTGGCTGAACCAATTTACATTTCCGCTAACGTGCACAAGGATTCCCTTTCCTCCACATCCTCACCAATACTTGCTGTTATCTTTTTGATAACAACCATTCTAGCAGATGTGAGGTGATATCTCATTGTGGTTTTGATTTGCATTTCCCTGCTGATTAGTGATGTTGAGCACCTTTTCATGTACCTGTTGGTCATTTGAATATCTTTGGAAAAATGTCTATTCAGATCCTTTAGCCATTTCTAATCAGATTATTTGTTTCTTTGCTATTGAGTTGTATCAGTTCCTTGTATATTTTGGATATTAACCCCTTATCAGATATGTGGTTTGCAAATATTTTCTCCCTTTCTAAAGTTGCCTTTTCATGTTGTTGATTGTTTCTTTTGCTGTGCAGAAGCTTTTTAGTTTCATCTAATTCCACTTATTTATTTTTGCTCTTGTTGCTTGTGCTTTCGGTGTCCTACCCGTAAAATCATTGCCAAGACCAATGTCAAAGAAGTTTTTCCCATATGTTTTTTATGGGAATTTTATGGTTTCAGGTCCTTAATCCATTTTAAGTTAATTTTTGTGAGTGATGTAAGATAGGGGTACAGTTTCATTCTTTTGCATGTGAATATCCAATTATCCCAGCACCATTTATTGAAGAGACTATCGTTTCTCCATTGAGCATATTTGGCTTCATTGTCAAATATTACATGACTGTATATGCATGGGCTTATTTCTGGACTCTTGATTCTGTTCCATTGATCTATGTGTCTGTTTTTATGCCAGTATCACACTGTTTTGATTGGTATAGCTTTGTAATATATTTCAAAATCAGGAAACATGATTCCTACAGCTTTGTTCTTTCTCAGGATTGCTTCTGCTATTTGGGGTCTTTTGTGGTTTCATATGAATTTTAGGATTGTTTTTTCTATTTCTATAAAAAATGCCATTGGAATATTGATAGGGATTACATTGAAACTATATATTACTTTGGGTAGTATGGATATTTTAACAATATTAATTCTCCAATCATTGAACACAGGATATCTTTCTATTTGTTTGTGTTTTCTTCAATTTCTTTAATCAATTTCTCACAGTTTTCATTGACAGATCTTTCACCTCCTTGGTTAAAGTTATTCCAAAGTACTTTATTGTTTTGGATGCTGTTGTAAATTAGATTGTTTCCTGTATTTCTTTTTCAGATAGTTTGTTGTTAATGTATAGAAATGAAACTGATTTCTGTGTGCTGATTTTGTGTCCTGCAACTTTACTGAATTTCCTTATTATTTGTAAAATTTTTTTGATGGAGTCTTTAGTGTTTCTATATTTAAGATCATATCATCTGCAAACAAAGACGATTTTACTTCTTCCTTTCTGATTTGGGTGCCATTTTTTTTCTTGTCTAATTGCTCTGGCACTTCCAGTATCATCTTGAGTAAGAGTGGTGAGAGTGAGAACTTAGCTGTGGGCTTGTCATATACGGCCTTCATTAGGTTGAGGTACATTCCTAGTATATCCAACTTGTTGAGAGTTTTTATCATGAAAGCATGTTGTATTTTGTCAAATGCTTTTTCTGCATCTATTGAGATGATCATATGATTTTTATTTTTCATTCTTTTAACATGGTGTGTCACATTTATTGATTTGTGTATGTTGAACCATACTTTCACCCCAGGGGTAAATCCCACTTGATCATGGTATATGATCCTTTTAATGTACTGTTGAATTGTGTTTGCTAATATTTTGTTGAGGGTTTTTGCATCTATAATTATCTGAGATATTGGCCTGTAGTTTTCTTTTCTTGTAGTGTACTTATCTGGCTTTGGTATGAAGGTAATTCTGGCCTCATAAAATGAATTTGGGATTCTTCCTTCCTCTTTAATATTTTGGAAGAATTTGAGAAGTACTGGCATTAATTCTTCCTTAAATGTTTGGTAAAATTTACTAGGGAAACCACCTCTTCCTGGATTTTCTTTGTTGGGAGGTTTTTGATCACAGATTCAATAACTTTACTCATTATTAGTCTGTTCAGATTTTCTATTTCTTTATGATTCAGTTTCGGTAGGTTGTATGTTTGAGAAATTTATCCATTTCTTCTAAGTTATCCTATTGTTGGTTTATAATTGTTCATAGTGGTCTCTTGTGATCCTTTGTATTTCTGTGATATTATTTGTAATGTCTCCTCTTTCATTTCTGATTTTATTTATTTGAGTCTTCTCTTTTCTTTTCTTTGTCTAGCTAAGGCTTTACCTTTCCACAAAACAGCTCTTGATTTTGTTGATCTTTTCTATTGGTTTTCTGGTCTTTATTTCATTTATTTCTGCTCTGATCGTACTTATTTCCTTCTGCTAACTTTGGCTTAGTTTTTTCTTTTTTTTCCTAGTTCCTTGAGGTGTCAAGTTAAGTTGTTTAGATTTTTTCTCATTGTAGATGTTTTTCACTGTAAACTTGCCTGTTAGAACTGCTTTAGCTGAATCTCATTAGCTTTGATATATTGTGTTGCCATTTATTTCAAGATTTTTATTTCTCTTTTGATTTGTTTTTTTGGCCCATTGATTGTTTAGGAGTGTGTTGTTTAATTTCCAAATATTTGTGAATTCCAGTTTTATTCTTGTAATTGATTTCTAGTTGCATATAATTGTGTTTGGGAAAGATATTTAGTATGATTTAAATCTTCTTAAATTTGATATAACTTGCCTTATGACCTATCATATGATCTATCCTTGAGAATGCTTCATGTGCACTTGAGAAGAATGTATATCCTGCTGATGTTGGGTGGAATTTTTTGTGTATGTCTGTTACTGTTTCCTTAATGATTTTCTGTCTGGATGATTTACTCACTGTTGAAAGTGGGGTATTGATGTCCCCTACTATTATTGTTGTCTCTTTGTCCCTTTAGATCTGTTAATATTTGCTGAATATATTTAGGTAGTCCAATGTTGGGTACATATATATTTATGATTGTTATATCCTTTTGATGAATTGACCCCTTTATCATTATATCTTATTGACCTTCTTTTTCTCTTGTTTCAGCTTTTGAGTTAAAAGTCTATTTTGTCTGACATAAGTATTGTTACTCCTTCTCTCTTTTGGTTTCGATTTGCGTGGAATATCATTTTTCATCCCTTCACTTTGAGCCTATATGTGTCCTTAAAGCTGAAGTGAGTCTCTTGTAGGTGGCATATAGTTGTCGTTTTTTTTTAATCCATCCAGTCACTCTAATGCCTTTTCATTGGAAAATTTAATCTGTTTACATTTAGGGTAATTATTAATAGGTAAGAACTGTTTGTGTTCTGGCTGTTTTGTAGTTCCTTTGGTCTTTTCTTCCTATTTTACTGCCTTCTCTTGTGAATTGATGATTTTCTGTAGTAGTATGCTTTGTTTCCCTTCTCTTTCTCTTTCGTGTATCTACTATAGGTTTTTTCTTTGTGGTTACCATGAGAGTTACATAAAACATCATATATATAGTATGTATATATATATATATATATATAACAGTGTATTTTATGCTGATAACTTTGATTGTATACAAAAACTCCACTCTCTTACTCCTCCCCCTTTTATGTTTCTGATGTCACAATATATCTCTTTTTGTTTTGTGTATTCATTAACAAAGAGTTGTCGCTGTATATATCTTTAGTACTTTTGTAGTTTATGCTAGAGTTAAGTGGTGAATATACCACCATATTACGGTATTAAAGTATTTTGAATTTTACTATATCTTTACCTTTACCAGTATGTTGTATATTTTCACGGTACTGATTAGTATCCTTTCATTTCAGCTTGATAACTTCCTTTCAGCATTCCTTTTAAGACAGGTCTAGTGGTGATGAACTTTCTCAGCTTTTGTTTGTATGGGAAAGTTTTATCTCTTGCTCAGTACTGAAGGACAACTTTGTCAATAGAATATCCTTGGCTGTCAGTTTTTTCTTTTAGCACTTTGAATATATCATCCCACAATCTCCCGGCCTGTAGTGTTTCTCCAGAGAAATCTGCTTATAGCTTTATGGGGGTTCCCTTGTAAGTTACAAGCTTCTTTTTTCTTGCTACTTTTAATATTCTCTCCTTTTCTTTGTTTTTTGACAGTTTTGTTATAATGTGTCTTGGAGAAAATTTTTTTAAGTTGAGTTTGTTTGGGGACCCATGAGCTTCATGAACTTTGCTGTCCAAATCTCTCTCCTGATTTGGAAAGTTCTCAGCCATTATTTCTTTAAATAAGTTTTCTGCCCTCTTCTCCTTCTCAGACACCAATAATTTGTTGACTGTTTCTTTCAGTGGTATCCCACAGATCACGTAGGGTTTCTTCACTCTTTTTCATTCTTTTTTCTTTATTCTCCTCTGACTGGATACTATCAAAGTTCCTATCTTCTTTTTATTTTATTTTATTTTATTTTATTTTTTTGAGGGAGATTAGCCCAGAGCTAACATCTGCTGCCAATCCTCCTCTTTTTGCTGAGGAAGACTAGCCCTGAGCTAACGTCTGTGCCCATCTTCCTCTACTTTATATGTGGGACACCTACCACAGCACAGCTTGACAAGCAGTGCCACGTCTGCATCTGGGATCCAAACCAGTGAACCCTGGTCTGCTAAAGCAGAACGTGGGAACTTAACTGCTGTGCCACTGGGCCAGCCCTAAAGGGTCCTATCTTCTAATTCACAGATTCTTTGTTCTGCTCCATCCACTCTCCTGTTGATGTTCTCTATTGCATTTTTCATTTCATTCATTGTATTCTTCAGCTCCAGAATTTCTGTTTGGTTCTTTTTAAGATTTATATGTCTTTGTTAAACTTCTCATTTTTCTCATGTGCTCTTTTTCCAATTTCATTGAGTTGTCTGTCTTTTTGTTTTCTTGTAGCTGTTTGAGCATACTTAAAACATCTATTTTGAATTCTTTATTAGGTAAATCACAAATCTCCACTTCTTGGGATTGGTTACTGGAAGATTATAGTTATCCTTTGGCGGTGTCATGTTTCCTTGATTTTTCATGTTCCTTGAAGTCTTGCATTATTGTCTTCACATACCCTCTTCAGTCTTTCCTGAACGACTTTAGGAGAGAAATATTTTACATTAGCCTGTTAGAGATTCTGAGGCTTGCTCAGACCTTCTATGGGTACGCGTGCTCTATACTTTCTGTTCTCTTTTGTGGCAGGATTTTTAAGTGTGTACGCCTTCTTTTGATCCTGCAATGCACCACACTGGGTGCTGACAGCCTCCCTTTTGCTTTCCCAAAGGTAGTGATAATCTCAATTTTATGGTCTCACCTTGGCCTGCAGATTCAGTCTGGCTTTCTGTGTATACTCACTAGCCATCTGCCAAAGGTCACTCTCACCACCATCAAGAAGTCACACAGTGAACCATCCACAGGGTGGGGGTGTGTTTGTGAGGTAGGCAGAGTGCCTGTGGGCAGTTGGGGTGGTCCATTGGTAAGGTGTCCCCAGTAGCTCATCGGCGGGCTTATTGAGGGAGTCCGTGATGCAGTTATTAGGATCTACATCCCTTTAATGCCCTCTGAGAGTCCTATCTGCTGCTCTCCCAGCCTCTTCCCACCCACCAGTTGTGCAGTTCATGACTCAGTACCCTGGATGATGTGGGAAAGAAGTAGCCCTCTTTTGCTCCATCCTGCACAGCTGAGGAATCTGGGTACTCACTCACACACTCTCACTTTCTCCTGTAGGAGAAATCACGGGTCAAGAAGTTCTCTCCTGACACTGAGTTGTGCCACCTTGGAGGAGGGGGACGTGGGTAAAGTCAAACTCTTCTTCTTACTCTCTCCAATGTATCCAAACTTGTATTTTTTTTCTCCAACTGTTTGCTGGTACTTCTCTGCTGGATCCTGGACTTCCACAAAGCCTCTCTCATGTGTGGGTGATTGTCTAAGACAGGGTTTTCCAGGGGCTCCTAGACCATGGCTGAGAGGGACTGGAGCTTGTTTATTGGGCCACTGCAGGGTCCAAAACAAGCACTGAAGTCTGTATGCCTGTTACCCAATGCATGGGTGCCTAAGACCCCTCCCTGTTCCCTGGTACGGTGTTGGATACCACAGCCCCAACAAAGGCACTTTTTTCTGTGGGTGGATACCAAATTGTCATTGGGTGAGGCATACAAGTGAGAAATGTCTTATTTGGCCATTTTGCTCATGTTACTCCCCATTGTCTTCTTCCTTGCCTGGTTTCTGAGAAGTAGGGAGTAATTTTTATCTTTGCTCCTTTTCCCCCCCTCTGGCTTCTTTCAAGATTTTTTTCTTTATCTTTGATTTTCTACAGTTTGAATATAGTATGCCTAGGTATATGAGCTTTTTTTATATTTATCCTGTGTAGTGTTCTCTGGGCTTCCTGAGTCTGGGATTTGTTTTCTGATACTAATTCAGGGAAATTCTCAGTCATTATTGCTTTAAATATTTCTTCTTTTCCTTTTTCTTTTCTGTTCTTCTTCTTCTTCTTTTTTTTTTTTTTGGCCTTCTTTGTTTTCCTCTTTCTTTCTCTCTTTTTTCCCTTTCTTCCTCCTTCCTTCCTTTGTTTTTTTCTTTTCCTCCTGGTAGTCCCATTACATATATGTTATTACATTTGATAGTTGTCTAGGACAAAATACTCCTCTGTTTTTCCTTACTCTCATACTACTACACATCACTTCACTTCTGACACTAGATATGTAGATATCCACACACACACCCCCCCAAGCAATTCTCTGCAACACCAGATGGGTGTCCTACAATTCAGTTCAATTTCTCACACTAACTGGAGTTAGTGCAGACCCCATAGTTTAAGGGCTTGGTCCCAAATGACTGCCCTCCCCATCTCAGACATCAGTCACAAGTCCCAAGTTGTCACTTTTTCTTCTGACCAATTGGCTATAAATTGGAGGTTCTCATGACCCCCTCCTTGGGTTTAATCATTTGCCAGAACAGCTCACTGAACTCAGGGAAACACTTACTTGTGTGTTTGTTATATAATAAAGGAAATGAAAAAGGATACAGATGAACAGCCAGATAAAGAGATACATTGGGTTAGGTCTTGAAGTGTCCTGAGTAGGAACTTGTGTCCCCAAGGAGTTGGGGTACACCACATTCCTGGCACGTGGATTTGTTCACCAAAGCAGAAGCTCTCTGAACTCTGTATTTTGGGGATTTTTATGGAGGCTTTACCATATAGGCATGATTGGTCATTAACTCAGTCTCCAGTTCCTCTCCCCTTCCCAGAGGATGGAGGGTGGATTCGAAAGTTCTAAGCTCCTAATCATGGCTTGGTGTTTCTGCTGACCAGATCCCATCCTGAAGCTACCCAGGAGTCCACCAAGAGTCACGTCATTAGAACAAAAGACACTCCTATCACCGAGGAATTCCAAGGGATTTAGGAGCTCTGTATCAGCGACTGGGATCAAAGACTAAATATTAGAAGAAAAGATACTCCTAAAATTCTTATAACTTAGGAAAGTACAAGGGTTTTCAGAACTCTATGCCGGGAACCAGGGACAGAGACTAATACATATTTTTTCTATTATTTCACAGTAGCTGTCCTTTAGTTCTTGGATATTGTGTTCTTTTTGGTTTTTGTTTTTTCAGTTTTCTTTCTTTGCTTTTCAGTTTTGGAAGTTTCTATTGAGATGTCCTCAAGCTCAGCTATTCTTTCCTCAGCTGTGTCTGCGTTTCTAGTGCAGTGTTTTTTATCTCTAGCATTTCTTTTTGATTCTTTCTTAGAATTTCCATCTCTCTCTGCTTACATTGCCCATCTGTTCTTGCATGCTGTCTGTTTTATGCATCAGAGCCCTTAGGATATTGATTATAGTTGTTTTAAATTCATGGTCGGATAATTCCAACATCCCTGCCATGTCTGAGTCTGGTTTTGATGCTTGCTCTGTCTTTTCAAAATGTGCTTTTTGCCTTTTATTATGCCTTGTTATTTTTTTCTTGATAGTCATTCATGATGTTCTGTTCTACAGACTAAATATTTGTGTCCCACCCAAATTTAAAATCCACCCCCCCCCCCCCCCACAATGTTGAAACCTAATCTCCAATGTTACAGTGTTTGGAAGTAGGGCCTTTGAGAGGTGATTAGATTATGAAGGTAGAGCCCTTACAAATAGGACTAGTGCCCTTATAAAAGAGACCCCATAGAGCCCCTTTGCCCCTTCTGCCCTGTGAAGACCCAGCCAGACGATGGCTATGAATCAGGAAGTGAGCTCTTACCAGACACCAAATCTGCTGGCACCTTGATCTTGGAATTTCCAGTGTCTGGAACTGTGAGAAATAAATTTTTGTGGTTTATAAGCTACCCAGTCTATGGTATTTTTGATATAATAGTCCAAATGGACATACTGGGCAAAATTAACTGCTTGAAATAGGCCATTATTAATATGGTGATAAGTTGTGGGGAGAGGAGTATTCTATAGTCCTGTGATTAGGTCTCAATCTCTCAGTGAACCTGTGTCTCTGGACCATGGACTTCAAAAGTGCTTCTCAGTCCCCCCACCTCCTCCTTAGGTGGGAGAGGATGGCTAGAGTGGGCTGGGGTTGGGTATTTCCTTTCCCCCAGGTCAGTTAGGCTCTGATAAAAATCAAACAGTTTATGCTCTGCTATAATAGTTTCTCTTGAGGGCAGGCCTAGTTAAGAACAGAATGTTCTGGCATATTTCAAAATAGTTCCTGTTCTCCTGCTACTGGAAGCATGAGTGTATTTTTCTCCAATATTCACTATGAGAACTTGGTAGAGCTCCTGGAGTTAATTCACTGAAGTGTGGGGCTCCTTCTATGACTGGGTCTCCTTGGAGTTTTTAACTATCAGAATTGTCCACGTTGAGCTTCCAGAAATTCATCAGTGACAGTTTAGGTTTTCCTATGCTGGCCTTGTTCCCATTGAGGTTTCTGCTTATGGGTTTCTGCTCCAGTAAGTGATTCTTTGTATTCATCTGTGTGTCTCTCCGATTTGGCAAATAGTGGCTTGCCCTGTGACCTCACTTCTCTGACAGATTAAGAAAAGTTTTGGTTTTTCAATTTGTTCAGCCTTTTACTTGTTGTCAGGATGGAATGGTGACTTCCAAGCTCCTTGTATGTTGGACTGGAAACTGGAAGTACTATGATGTCATTTTTTTTTTTTTTTTTTTGCAGGGGAAGATTCACCCTAAGCTAACATCTCTTGCCCATCTTCCTCCTTTTTCTTCCTCTTTTCACCCCCAGAGCCCCAGTACACAGTTGTATATAGTTGTAAGTTCTTCTGGTTCTTCTATGTGAGCCACCACCACAACATGGCTACTGACAGACCATTGGTGTGGTTCCACCCCAGGAACTGAACCCAGGCTGCTGAAGTGGAGCATGCCAAGCTTTAACCACTAGGCCATCAGTGCTGGCTCAATATGATGCCATTTGAATGAAGAAAAAAGCCTGAAAGAGTAACAGAGAATTGTTGAGTAAAAAATAAAATAGTTTAATATTCAAATATTATCCCTCTGTACACTTCAATTCCAATGTTATCAATATTCAAGTCAAATATTATCCCTCTGTATCTTTAATAAGAAAAAACAATTTCTCTCTAATTGAGCATAGAAGACTTTCAGCTTGAGATTTGGCTATATTTTCTGCTGGCAGAATAGGGGTTCTGAATACAGCTCAGTGATTATTACTCAATCTGTCTTGGGTATAGCTCCCTGGACACATTTCTGGGTCCCAGGGAGTGAAAACCTAATGGCTTTAAGTAAGAACTGAAAGAGCTATTTCAATAAAATCTTTAACCCACTGGGTCCCAAATGTCTTTGGCAGTGTACTCGTAGCATAAGTTAGAAATCTGAGGGAGCCATCTGCCCGCCCCTGCTATGGACAGAGATGCAGCCTGGGCACCTTGAGAGCTAAGTGCTATTGTCTCTGGAATACTGCTGCACCTGGCAAAGCTGCAGGAGGGACTGTGGAACGCAGAGGAACAGCAGGTGATGGTGTTAAGTTCCCACCAGTGCTCCATAGAGCCGCAGTAGTCATCAGTAAAAAATTGCTTTGCTAGATGGAATAGTTGGAGAGGATTTTTTTTTGTAGTTCAATAGAACAAATATGGGAAGAGTTTAGGAAAAGTGAGACATCCTGGGAATACTTAGAGGGTACTTTGCAAGGGATCAGAGACCCTACATCATCAATAGGAAGTAATTAGGAAGTAAAACTTGGGCCTTAATAAAAATGTGACATAATTTGTGATGCCAGGTGAAATTTGGCTATGTTAATGTTCAATCAATATCTTGACATGTAAGCCCTTTCCACCCTGGTTACCATTAGTAAGAAGGAGCAGCTTTTCCCCCCTTAGTCTAAAGTTGTTAGCAATGAGAGAATGAGGCAAATAAGTAAAAGAACCTCTGTTAAGATGACATCTACTCAGCTACTAAGAAGGTAAAGTAAAACTCATGTTGGCTTATACATAGTGTCAACAGGGTAAAGCTAGCCAATATTTATTATCCATAAGTCACAATATGCCAGTTTCAAAATGAGTCATATTAATCTGTATTAAAGAAAGGACTCATTAGTCTAGTTTTTAGACTATTCTAGAAACGAGAATATAGTCTAGTTTCTTTAAAGGAAATTGGAGAATGACTCACACCACTCCCAATCACATTTTAAAATAAATGCAATCCTAATTTAGAGACCACCAGTGTTCACACTGTTCCTTCCAAATTGAAACACATAAAGGAAATTTTAATAGCATCCAACAGAAAAAGTTTTCTCGTTACAGAACCTATAAGAAAGACTTCCTGTGTTTTGGAGGAGCAAGGAAATCAGATGTCAGATAATTGACCGTATAATGCTATTTGCCATATTGTCTCCTGCGGAAGATATTGGATAGATAGTTTCCCTTAAGTAGAGACCAACTTATTTGAAGTGGAATCCCCACTGATTATTTTAATATCATATTGTTTTAGTTCTAACATTTAACATTTCCTGAAGGTTCTGAAACACTTAGTACCAAAGGGAAGTCACTAAAATTTATGTTACTCAAGGGGAGAAATGAGCATTAGGATTCTTTTTAAATAGTGATAAAAATAAAATTCCCTGAGCTTTCTTGCTTGTTTGAGACTCCGTCGTTCTGAGTACTTTGACTAATATGGAGGCAGGAACATTAATTCTGTGGCAGCCTTGAATTGCCCCTTAAGCTGAAGAAACTTTTACAGTTCTTTAGAAAAATCTTATGCCATGATGGCTCTTTTTCTCAGATTTACCCAAGTTTTCCAGAGACGTCATGAAAAAGTATAGGACACTTGTTCATTTTAGCAACAAATTCATTCTTCTTTGGAAAAACTAGTATGGAATACGACAGACTATCTCTTATGTCATTTTTGTCACAGACATTACTTTTAGATCAAAATCCCAACACTTTTAATTATTCTACTTTTAAAGGATAGGCTTACTTAGAAGATTTTTGTATATTAATTACAGTAAAATTAGGTCTTTGTCAATCAAGGTGTTATAAGTGGTTTTGGTAATAGTGTGTAGATTCACAAATTCATACATTTACCTAATTAAATATCTTTTTTTAAAGATTTTATTTTTCCTTTTTCTCCCAAAGCCCCCTGGTACATAGTTGTGTATTTTCAGTTGTGCATCCTTCCAGTTGTGGCATGTGGGATGCTGCCTCAGCATGGCTTGATGAGTGGTGCCATGTCCGCGCCCAGGATTCGAACTGGCGAAACCCTGGGCCACTGAAGCACAGCGCGTGAACTTAACCACTTGGCCACGGGGCTGGCCCCTTCCTAATTAAATTGTTTGACTGATAATCATGTATGGAACCTAAGCATCTAGGATGTTAGTGTTAATAACTCTACATTTTCCACAGCAGTTTCGAGTAGCAAGCCTCATAAATTTTCTGCCCTTCCTTATGTCTTTTCAACAAATCTTCCTGTTGTTTTTCATGATTGCCTAGAAAGGGACCCTTGGAATACCTTTATTCCTTTCTTAAACACATTTATCTAAAATTACACAGTTTAAAGTTCACCATGCTTGGAAATTGGCCTGTTATGATGTGTTTTAAAAAGATGATTAAATCAAAGATACAGGCTGAACATGGAATAACCGACACAAAACTGAAAAAGAAGAGTAAAATTGGAGGATTTGCATTACTCTATTTAAAGACTTATTATAAAGCTACAGTAATCAAGCAGCGTGGTATCGGCAAAATAATAGACACACAGATCAGTGAAACAGAATAGAGAACCCAGAAATGGAATGATATAAATATAGTCAACTGATTTTGACGAAGATACAAAGGCAATTCAATGGAGAAAGTCTTTTCAACAAATATTGATGGAACAATTGGACATACATATGCAAAAAATGAACATAGACACAGGCCTTACACCCCTCGCAAAAATTAACTCAAAGTGGATCATAGACATGAATATAAAATGTGAAACTGTCAAGTTATAGAAGAAAAAATATGAGAAAATCTACATGATTTTGAGTTTGGTGGTGAGATTTTAGATACACCACCAAAAGCATGATCTATGAAAGAAAAAATGGATGTTGGACTTTATTAAAATTCAAAACTTTTGCTTTGCAAAAGACACTGTTAAAAGAATGAAAAGACAAGTCACCATCTGGAGAAAAATATTTGCAAATCACATATCAGATAAAGGACTTGTATCCAAAATATACAAAGAACTCTTAAAACTCAACAGTAGGAAAACAATCAATCAATTTAAAAATGAGCAAAGGAGAAACATCAGTGAAATGGCAGAGGAGAGAACTCCAAAAATCCATCCCTTCACAAAAGCAATGAATAAGCTGGCAAAAACTACCAGTATAAGCTTTTTTGAAGGATTCTGGAATCTAAACAAAAGCTTACAATAAGCAGAGCAAGACTTAATAAAGAAAAAAAAGCTTAATTTTAGTGAAAGGATAAATAAGTTCATAAGGGTGGAGCCCTAATCTAACAGAGATGCCAGAGAGCTCGCTCAAGGCATGTCTGCCCTAGAAAAGGCCATGTGAAGACATAGCAAGAAGGTGTTGTCTTCAAGCTGAGGAGAGCAGCCTCACCAGAAACCAACCCTGCCTGGAACTTTGATCTTGGACTTCCAGCCTCCAGAACTGTGAGGAAAATAAAATTCTGTTGTCTAAGCCACTCAGTTTGTAGCATTTTATTATGATAGCCCTAGCAGTCTAAGATGACCAAGAATTCTATATCCAACAAAATTATCCTTCCTAGACGGAGAAACTAAGACAGTCCCAGATAAACTTTAAGAAAGCTAATAGACCTACTCTACAAGAGAAGGTAAAGGGAGTCCTTCTGGCTGAAATGAAAGGACACTAAACAATACTTCCAGTCCACATGAAGAAATAAAGAACATTGGTAAAGATAACTACATAGATAAAGTCAATATTAATGTATTTTTGGTTTGTAGGTACTCTTTCTTTCCTACATAAGTTAAGAGACAAATGCATATAACAATAATTATAAATACAAATGGGCACACAGTGTATAAAGATGTAATTTGTGACAATAAAGGGGATGGAGCTACATAAAAGTTAAGTTTTTGTATGCTATTGAAACTAAGTTTGATTTGAGCTAAACTCTTTTTTTTCAAGATTTTATTTTTTCTTTTTTCTCCCCAAAGCTCCCCAGTACTTAGTTGTATATTTTTAGTTGTGGGTTCTTCTAGTTTTGGCATGTGGGATGCTGCCTCAGCACAGCTTGATGAGCGGTGTGATGTCCATGCCTAGGATCTGAACTGGCAAAACCTTGGGCCACTGAAGCAGAGCACATGAACTTAACCACTCGGCCATGGGGCCGGCCCCTGAGCTAAATTCTTATAAATTAAGATGTTAATGGTAGTCAGCAGGTAGCCGTGAAGAAAATAGCTAAAAGATATATGGTAAAAGCAATGAGAAGGGATTCAAAATGGTACACCAGAAAATATCTATGAAACACAAAAAAAGGCTGTAATAGAGGAATTGAGGAACAAAAAAGACATGACATACAGAAAAATGGTAGAAGTAAGTCTTCCCTCATAGTAATTACTTTAAATGTTGTTGGATTAAACTCTCAAATTAAAAGGCAGAGATGGTAGAATGAATTTAAAAATTATCCAACTATACGCTGTCTATAAGAGACTAATTTTAGCTTTTAAAACACAAATACATTGAAAATAAAAGGATGTGAAAGATTATGCTATGCAAATAATAACCAAAAGAGAGTTGAGGTGGCTTTAGTAATACCAGACCAAATAGACTTTAAATCAAAAATTGTTCCAAAAGACAAAGAAGGACATTATATATTGGTAAAATGGTGACTCCATCAAGAAGATGTAACAACTATAAATATATATGCACCTAACAACAGTGCTCCAAAATATTTAAGCAAAACAGGCAGACCTGAAGGAAGAAATAGACAGTTCAATAATAATAGGTGAAGACTTCAACATCTCACTGTAAATAAGGGATAGAAGAACTAGACAGAAGATCAAGAAGTGAGTAGAGGACTTGAACGACACTATAAAATAACTAGACCTCATAGACATACAGAATACTCCACCCAACAACAGAAGAATGCACATTCTTATCAAGTGCACATGAGACATTCTACAGGATAGATCATATGTTAAGCCACAAAGCAAGTCTCAATGGGTTTAAAGTGATAGAAATCATTCAAGGTATATTTTCCAATCGCAATGGTATAAAAGTAGATATGAATAATAGAAGGAAGTCTGGATAATTCAAATATGTGGAAATTAAACACCACATTCTCAAACAATCAATGGTCAAAGAAGACATCACAAGGGAAATTAGAAAATATCTTGAAACAAATTAAAATGGAAACACAACAGTGACCAGGGAGTGGGAGACACGGGGAGATGTTGGTTAAAGAGTACAAACTTCCAGTTATAAGATGAACAAGTTTTGGGAATCTGATGTACAGCATGGTGATTTCAGTTAATGATACTGTGTCCTATACTTGAAAGTTGCTAAGAGAGTAGATTATAAATGTTCTCACTACAAAAAAAGAAATGATAATTATGTGGCACAATGGAGATGTTTGATAATGCTATGGTGCCAATAATTTTGCAATACATAAGTGAATCAAATAAACACATTGTACACCTTAAGCTTACACAATGTTATGTATCAATTATATTTCAATAAAGCTGGGGGAAAAAAAGAAAACAAAACATACCCAAATATGTGGGATGCAGCAAAAGCAGTGTTAAGAGGGAAATTTATAGCTGAAAAAAACTATATTTAAAAAGAAGAAAAATCTCAAATCAATAACCTGACCTTCCACCTTAAGAAACTAGAATAAGAAGAGCAAGCTAAACCTAAAGCAAGCAGAAGAAGGAAATAATAAAGATTAGAGTTTATGAAGCTAGACATAGTTTTACAATATGATTCAGCAATTGTGCTTCTAAGTATTTACCAAACCAATCTGAAAAACTACGTCCACCCAAAACTTCCGTGCAAGTGTTTATAGCGGGCTTATTCATAATGGCCAAAAACTGGGAGCAATCAATATATCCTTCGATAGGTGAACATATAAACAAACTATGGTACATCCATACAATGGAATACTGTTCAGCCATAAAAAGGAATAAGCTAACAACTATGCAAAAAAATGGGTGAATGTTAAATGCATATTGTTAAGAAAAAAAAAACTAGTCTGAAAAGGCTACATACTGTATGATTCCACTTACAGCACATTCTGGAAAAGGCAAACCTGTAGAGATGGTAAACAGATTAGTTGTTGCCAAAGGTTTTTGGAGGAAGGAGGGTTGAACAGGTGAAGCACAGGAGATTTTTTTATGGTGGTAAATATTATTTATGGCACTGTAATGGTGAATATATGACATTATGTGTTTGTTAAAACTCATAGAACTTTAAACACAGTGAACTTTGATGTAGCAAATCAAAAAAAAAATCATTTAGGAGGTTGGGAAATCCCACGATGGAATGCAGTCTGTGAGAAAAGAATATAACTCTATTTCAGGGAGTTGGGGTGAGGGGAGGTGCTGGCTTAACTAACTTTGGAAACGAGTGGAAACTAAGACTAAAGGCGAAAGGAACTGTATATCAGCACTGTACTCTAGTTGGTAAAGTTATTTCTCATGGAAGCATGAGTTAACAATTCTGAAATCACTAAAATTGTGTACTGGCATTAAGTGAATGAATGGCAGTTGGTGGGAGCTACATTTCTGACTATTGGAGTGGGAGGTTACAGACAAGTGTTGGAGGAGGTAATCAAGAGGACATGACCACCAGTTGACCCAGGAGCCAGACCCGGGCAATCAGAGGCTCCTCAGTATCTCTCCTGTCCTTGGAATGTATGTTCTACCTGCTGTTCCCACAGTGGGAGCTGTTCCAAGGACACAGCCCTGAGAGAGGAAATGTTATTGAGACCATCTGGATGGCATATGTGACTGAACTCAGTTAAGGCCTCTATATAAACTTAAGATACTGGCAGGCATGGGTGAAGATGTACTCATCTTGCAGCCACCCAAGACAAGCCTTGTAAGTCCCTTTGCTTATTAAAACTGCCATCTCCCAATCTGGAGTGCTCTGCCTCTTTCTTCGATCTTTCCTTGCCCTCCGTGTAAGGGGGCCAGTTCGCAAACCAACAACAAGCAAGGAGGCGAAGGCTGTAACGGTCCATGTATGTGGTCAAGGATTAGAGTTAGAGACATCAGTATCAACCTATCTTTAGTTTAATATAGATACAGATGGATACATAAATAAATATTCACAGATCTGTGTGTTGGTACACACACGCATATTTCTTTTCTCTGTCATCTAAGAGGGCCTAGAAGCAATGACACCCCAGGAGCAATGAGCACACCCCACACCCAGATCTTGGCTTCTAATATTGTTCTCCAATGAAAGTAAGCAGGGTTCCTTGGAGAAAAAGGCTGATTCTAGAGCTGGGTCAAGGAATATACAAGATGATCCTATAGCATTATGTAGTTCCAGATGGTAAGGAAGTGTTCAAAGAAATAAAAACCACAACAATGTGGATGTGTCAAAGGGACACAGGAACCGACTGAAAGAGTTCCCAATGGCCAAAACTGGAGCAATTTTAGCAACAAAACAAATAATGTAGCATTGGGTTATAACCCAAAGCATAAAATAAATATCCATGAGTCCATGCTGATATAAATAAATGATTGAATAAATAAGTAAGAAAGAATATACAAATTTCCTATGAGGAGCATTCCAAATTTTTGATGTAGATACTTTGCAGTCGAGGAGGTAGTGCATAGCTCCCTACCGCTTAATCGTGGGCTGTGCATAGTGACTTTCTTTCAAAGAATATGGTATGGAAAGAAGGAAAAAAAGTAACTTTACAGTAGAGTAACCTGGCAAGTACTACCTCAGCCAGGTGATCAAGGTCAAGACCAACAGTGATAAGTCATGTTGATAGTAGGTACCCTTGATATGATGTGATGAGAATGGTACTTTGCCTCTGGGGTCTTTCTCTCCAAAATGTATAAATCCTAGTCCAATCATGAGAAAAACATCAGACAATCCCCAGTTGAAGGACATTCTACAGAATACCTGACCAGTAGACCTCAAAACTGTGAAGGTCATTAAAAACAAGGAAAGTTTGAGAAACTGTCACTGATCAGAGGAGCCTAAGGAGAGTTGATGACTAAATGTATGGTATCCTGAATGAGATCATGGAACAAAAAAGGGACATTAAGTAAAAACTAAGGAAATCAAGATAAAATATGGACTTCAGTTAATAACAATGTATCGACATTGGTTTGTTAGTTGTAACAAATGTACCATACTAGTGCAAGTTGATAACAGAAGGGGAAAGTGTGTGGGAGGTATATGGAAACTCTTGTTCTATATTGGCAACTGTTCTGTAAATCTAAACTCTTCTAAAGTGAAAAGTTTATTTTTCAGAAAGATATGACTTAAGATAAAGAACTTACCACAGAAGGATGCATTCATGGGTGACGTAGCTAGATGAGGTCTTCCAGCTATCTCTTTGTGGACCTGGGTGTCAATAGCGCGTATGAGACTGTGCCCCCTGAGTCAGAGGAGACACCACAGTGGTGGGGTGCTGTGGGCTTAGAGCCTGGCCCTCTGCAGTCTCAGTAGACTTTATTAATAACTCTTACTGAACACAAACAGGAAACAGCTGTGACCATCGACACCCACGCAAAGGCATTCACATGACTTGTGTGTATAACTGGTCAGTTCTCCTTGGCTTCGTCTGCAGCCACATCTCTTAACTCCTCTTCCCTTGATCGCTACACTCTAGCCATACTGGATTTTTTTAGTTCCTCATGGATATCATATCCTCTCTCACCTTTGGGTCTTTTCCTTCTGTTTGCTATTCCCTCCAAGCCCCAAACTCCACGTTTCCCCTGTTTGCCCAGTTAATTCTACCTCATCCTTCAGTTGAAATGCCATTTTTTTCAGAAAGACCTTCCCTGGTATCCTAGACAGCAGACTATACTCCTCCATTTGTGGCATGCATCCTGCTTGTTTAAGCTGACTTCCCCACCAGACTATAAGCTGCCTGAGGACGGAACTACTGTATCCCGGTGCCTAGCACAGGGCCTGCCACACCAGAGGTGTTTGGTAAGTATCTCTTGAATTGAAAACAATGAAGGAAGGTTTAGAACTGAACATGAGGGTCAGTAGAGCAAGAGCTCTGCAATGAGTAGCTGCAAATAAGATTGGAAAGGCAGGGAGAAGAGAGGCTGTGAAGAAATTTGTGCTGGCTGACCACAGAGTTCGGATTTAACTCTCGATCTTGAATGATCTAAATCAGAAGAATGATACAACCTACCTGGTACTGAATTTCCTGAAATCTTACATGCTGAGAATATTTCTCATTACCTTTAAACTTACAGGACAGCTCAGCTTGTTTTAAGCTTTTCATATTCTATCTCCTATCTTTCAGATCCTTACAGATATGCAGCACTATCATAGAGCATGAAGTTCTGTTATGGTGAAGTCTGAGGACGATCTGAGTTTTCCCCTTATCGATGACCTTTTTCCATTTGGTTGCTCCCATCATTCTTTATCCTTAAATTTTGGTTACTGTACCAGGAGATGGGCTAGTGTTACTTAATCCTGAGTCAGATTTTGCTACGATAAGGTATGCTTTATAGATCTGCAGTTTCAAGACTTTCCCAATTTTAGAAATGCTTTGAGTGATTAAGAGTACAGATTGTTAAATCCGGCTGCCTGGGTTTAAATCCTGGCTCTGCCACTAACTTTGTGACTTTAAAGAGGTTGCTTAACTTCTCTCTGCTTCAATTTCCTCATCTGGAAAATGGAGAGGATAATAGTACCTAGTAGGATTATTATGAGGATTGAATGAGATAATCCTCAGAACTCAGTGCTGGCACATAGTGAGAGCTCACATAAATGGTAGCTATTATTACAATTATTATTATTACCATTCATGTGTCAGATTTAAAAATTTTTCCATTTGTTCTGCTTTCTTCTTCAGAAGCATAAATAATAGCTGTTTTGTATCTGCTGTGTCCACCATTCATAACATGAGCACAAGAACTATCCATGTAGCTTGTTGTATTTTATTTCACCTCCTCATACATACTATGCCCCAGAACTGTGTTTAAATTTCGTTCATTCTATTTTCATTGCTTCCAACATGGCTTTTTATCTCTGTGACATTTTTATTTTTCTCTCATTTCTTTCCTGAGCTTTGCTGGCTCACTTTTTATCTCCTTCTATCGCCTTACAAGCTCTTCTTTGAATTATTTTTATGTCTTTTTGCAGCTCTTTTTAATGTAAGGCCATGTTTGTACTTTCTTTGAAACTGTTTAACTTTTAAAAATCGGTTCCCCTGTATTGTTTTTGTTTTTGTTTTTTAGATACATGCTTTCTGTCTTTCTTTGTATTTCTCCTTCTGTCTCTCTCTTATTTCTTCCCTCGGCTTTCCTTCCTTTCTTCCCTCCCCCTTCTCTTCTTCACTTCTTCCTGCCTGCCATTCTCTTCCTCATGTTTGCTGAATGATATAGGAGAGATGGTGGGAGTGGAGTAGGGTAAGAGGCAGAGGAATGAGCCGGAGCAGATCTGATGCAATTGCTGGATGCAGCAAATAAAAATACAGGATGCCCAGTGAAATTTGAATTTCAGATAAATAATGAATAATTTCTTAGTATAACAATATCATAAATATTGCATACTATATTTTATCTGACAACCCTATTCCTAAGGTACTTTTTCCTAGTTCCCTCTCTCTAAATCTGATCTTTCTTTCTTTTCCTCTTGGGGCCCATTTCACCTCAGTTTCTGGCTTTCAAGAGATTGATGGGCCTCACAGCAAAGGCTCCTAGGGTCTTCCGCCTTCATCCTACCACATTTCAGTGGAAGATATAAGTTGAGTGGCTCAGACTTAGGTATTAGAAATAACATGGCCTCTCCTTCTGCTTCACTGTCATTTTTTGTTGTATAATTGGGTCTCTACAGGATAGCCCCCTCTGTTCTCATGGATGGCTGAAACCGCTCGGTTTTATTGTCTCCCTGATGGAGAAGAACCAGCTATTCTTTTCAGTAGAACCGTCCCCATGCAAAGTGCACAAATGGAGGCTCCGTGGCACTGTTCTGAGACTCAAGGGGGTGGCACATATGTGTATGGACCCCTTAGCTCACTTATCTAAGCTCCTTTCCTCCTCGCTGCCCAGCAGCCACCCAGTGGCCACCGTCAGGCCTGCAGGTGCACACCCCGGGGAGAGGCGATGGGCGGGAGAAGTCGGCTCTGCGCTCAGCAGGACAGACAAGGAAGAGGTCTCTCTGCTGCTTTGTGAATAGGGCAGGCGCGTGCCTCTCCAGAGCCTTTACACTTTCCTCCAAATATTTGCATATCTTACCCAGATAGTTTATACTGGAAAAGCAAGAGAAATGCTCGATTCTTTCCCTTTATTCACCAGTTTTCAGAACAATGAGCTGATGCCTTAGTAACCCCAAAAATGGAGAATGAAATTTTTTAAAATAAAAGAATTAGAATGAACACACGATTTTTAAATACATTTTATATGTTTCAACATACGGTAGTCATTATTTTTTCCGTTTTTTTTTTTTTTTTTTTTTTTTGAGGAAGATTAGCCCTGAGCTAACATCTGCTGCCAATCCTCCTCTTTGTGCTGAGGAAGGCTGACCCTAAACTAATATCCATGCCCACTTTTCTCTACTTTCTATGTGGGACGCCTACCACAGCATGGCTTGCCAAGCAGTGCCATGTCCGCACCCGGGATCTGAACCAGTGAACCCCGGGCCGCCAAAGCGGAACGTGCACACTTAACTGCTGCACCACCGGGCCAGCCCCCATTATTTTTTCTGATGCTCAAGCTGTCTCATCTTTGCCCAGTGAGAGCCCTCTCTAGTGGGATCCTGGTCCTTTTGACATGATCTTTGATAGCTTTTTTGTGTTCTTAATTTGAAATTTGAGTTAAAACTTATCTGCCATCTCTCCCCTAGAACATGGGCTATGGAATCAGACATATCTGGATTTAATTCCAAGTTCAACAGTTACAATCTGTGAAACTCTGGGAAAGTTACCAAATTTCTCTAGTTCAGAGTCCTAACTTATAAAATGAGGATGATCATATGTATTCAGTGGGATCGCTTGAGGGCTAAGTGAGATCCAGTATATGAGACACCTGACATATAGTAGAGACGTAACAAACTCTAGAGCCTGTTATTAAAATTAGAGATAAAACCCTGCTATTATGCAAAAGTGATGTGTTGCTTCATCATTACCCTTTAGAAGCTGAGGTGGTTAGAAAAGTGAAGCTAACAATAATTTATATTTATTGTGTACTTATTGTAACAAAAACACTATGCTAAACATTTTTACTTTACTTCAGTTATTTCTCTAAATAATTCTATAAGACAAGTATATTGTAACATTATTCCTATATTATAGATTATGAGTCTGAAGCTTAGAGAGGGCAACTGGCTCATTCCAGTGAGCTAGGAAGTGGCAGAATTCAGAATAAAACTCTCTGACCCCAAAGTATGAGCACTTGGCCCTTGTGCTGCATGAATTTGTCCTATTTAAGGTGTGTTATATTGTTCTGAGATAATAGTCTGGGTAAAATTTCCTCTAGATATTCCAAGATTTCCAAAGATTATCCTGGCACTTATTATTTACTTACCTTATCTGACTACTTTTCTCCAATGAAAATATTGCATTTTAAGCGATAGCCAACTGGAGCTGGAAACCAGGTGCTTCACTGACAGCCTTTGGTGAGGAACGAGAATCGATGTGAATGGCTCTGTGCTAGGAGAGGCCAGGAAAGAAAGAACATAGAGAGCAGGGCAGTGTTCACTTGCTTTTGTCTTTTATTCATGTATCTTTCCCGTTTTTAAATTTCTCTCCCTCTTTACCTTTTTCAATGTGGTATTTCCGTATACACATCTGAAGTGTATATGTTTTTATGTTAAGAATCACTTCTGAAATAATGATTTTTTAAGTCATTTGGAGTCTTTCACGTTTGAAAGCTTTAATCTGATCCTAGTCACTTCTTCTGGTGTAGCACTGGACCTGCTGTGGGCATCATTGGCTTTTTGTGGCTAAAAATCTCAGAAAGTTTTCTCATCTTGTAGGCTCTCAGATATAACATCATTTTAAAAAGTATTTTGAGAGAGTTAATTCTGTAGTAGGAAGTTGATGAGCTAAGAGTCATGCAAGAAATTTGAAGGTGATAAGAGAAAATTAAACACATACAAAACTTTTGGTGACTTATTCTCAAATTTGTGCTATGCAACTATTCTACAGCAATGAATTGCCACTTTAAAAAGTCCCATCTATGTCTTTTATAAAGATCTATACTGCTATTAAACCATTCTTGTAGAAAAATTTACCCACCCTATAATAGAAATGTAAAAGATAAAAAGCAACTGTTCTTTCGACTACAGTTCACTTCACTGAAGTCTTAACCTCAAAGTTTAATTTGGACCTTATAATTACTAGCGCATTTACAAACTGAGGATGAGTTCTGAGTAGTGTAAATAGCGCTATATGTCAAGTTCAAGTAATACAGTAAAGTTATTTTCATTTTGCAGTGTGTTTCCTTTTAAAAAATATTAACTTCATAGTTTTCTCCTTTTCTGCAGAAAGCAGACTTGTTCATAGAACTTTTCGGGGCTGAAATAATAGTTTACCTTCTGATTTAATTTTATAGGAACAATTATGTAGCCTTCTTTTCTTTGGAAATTATGATGGTTTTTTTTCTCCTTAATAACTCTGATCATACCAGTTAATTTTAATCTAATGGCAAGGAGCCCAGAGATGGCTGGGCAGAAGCGTTATTGCTTTAGGGGGATTAGGAAAAGATTTGTTAGTTTGGAGAGTTCCCCAGCCATTTCTACCCATGAATTCACACAGTGATGCACGTCAGTCTCAAACTGCTTACCTCCCGTGTCCATCCCTGTGCTCCATGTTCATAATCTGCCAGGTGCTAAGTTTTATTTTAAAGACACTAGTGGAAAGAAAAGGAAATCTACCTGCAAGATCATCTGGTTAAGAACGATGCCAGTTGGCAAAACCAGATTACCTCAGAAATGTTCTTATGTCTTGTGGTCTTGGTGTCTCATGACTACATTCTACTGATATCCACATCCTCTTTGTGCCTTTTTGATCACAGCCTGTCTGCTGCTCTCTGCCACTGTCCCCAGCATGCCACCAGTAACCATTTCTTCCTCTTCCTAGGTGCTCCTTGCTTCAAGCCCTCAGTTGTTATTCCTCACCTCTGGTCTCCCTACCTCAGAATTCTCCTCTCATTCAGTCCTTCCTACCACTGATGACACGTTAAGTCTCCAGAATGCACTGCTTTGATCCTGGCACCAACTTTAAAGGCTCCCCATGGCCTACTAGATCAAACCCAAAATCTTCAGTTAGGGCCTTCACAACGTGAATTCACCTTCATTCCTTGCAAGGCTCCAGTAGACATTCTGTGCCTCATCCAACCAGGTCCCTGAAATCTGTGATGAACTAGAAGGCATGGGTCTTCTAGGAGAGTCAGCAAACTTTGGTAAAGGGCCAGATAGTAAATATTTTCAGCTTTGTGGGCCATATGGTCTCTGTTGCAACTACTCAACTCTGCCATTGTGACATGAAAGCAGCCACAGGCAATATATAAACGGATGAGTATGGCCATGTTCCAATAAAATCTTATTTATGAAATTAAACCTTATTTAATTTCATGTAATTTTCACGTCTTGAAAGGTTATTCTTCTTTTGATCTTTTTCTTCAAGCATTTAAAAATGTAAAAAGCATTCTTTGCTCATGGGCTGTACAAAAACACATGGCAGGCCAATTTGACCCATGGGCCGTACTTTGCCAACCCTTGTCCTAGGAGATCACTGATCCTGGGCTTTTAGTCAAGCAGGGCCAAGGACTGCAGGGTGGCAAGAGCAGCATCTCCTCTCTCCACAACGGTGTCCTTTGCCACCCATTGTTAGTGTTCATCTATAGTGCTGGAGCCTTGTGTCACGTGAGGTGCAAACCTACCCAACATCTCTGAATCTCTGCCTAGTGAGAAGAAGGACCCCCACTAGCCACACTGCTATGAGAAGGTGGAACACCACTGCACGTGGCTGGAGCCCTGGGCAACTTCAGAGTGGGTCCATCGGAGGCAGGGCAAGCCCAAGCTGCTGGTAATATGTGGTACCGCCTCTAACTCAGTCCCACCGGAGTCCTGCAAACTAAAACCTCATGACTGAATTGTTCCCTTTCCACTTTTATGTGAGGAGCCTCTCCTGTGCATTTTTTTTGCTGACAAAATCTGCAGATAGTGTCCATGGCCATATCATGAGGTAGGGGTGCTGAACCTGCAGCTTAGTGCTGCTAGGAAGCCAGAGGGATTTTCTGGCTATCCACTACCAAAGAGAGGCATGCGTACCTTCAGATATCCCCTTGACTTTGAGAACCAGAAGGCAACCCTCTATGCCTTGCCTGAAAACCATGGATAAGCACTTCTAAAAGAGGGACATTGGAGCGTCTCCAAGCTGTTCATGAATTTCTTCAGGAGTGGCAGCGGGAGAGGGGAAAATGTGGGAGGTGAGAGTAAGAGAGTGTGCTGAGTTCTCCTTTTCAATTCCTATCCTTGCTCCTGCAGTTAAATTGCTACCACTGGAAGGGGATGACTTTGAGAACAGCTGGGAGGCAAGAGTCTAGAACTCGGTGCTGACATTGCAAGCCTGTCGATGACCACTAGAGGGTGCTAGAGCCCGAGGTTGGGGAGGCTGCAGCGGCACCTCACATGGCCTGGAGAATTATGAGGCAGCCAAGAAGCAAGGGCTATAGACCAGAAGGATACTGCTCTGCCTGACCATGTGGAGTAAGACAAGCAGAATCTCACAAAATCCAGAGCCTTAGAGGACACAGACCAAGTGACTTCCTACTTTGGGGACAAAGACTGAGCTGGCGTCTCATGAAATTGGGCTGGGGCGAGAGTTGCTTCGTGGCTGCAGTGAAACAGGCGAGCTCCCTGCCTTCATGGATCCTGTGTTGAAGTCATTAAATTTGTTTAAGTGCTAGGAAGCAAAATAAAGAATAAGAACTGGGTAGAGGTGTAGGGGCTTGGATCGTGTTCAGATGAGAGCAGGTCAGGAAACCGGGGAAGGTAACAGATGCTTCTTCCAAAGTTTCGGTGGAGAGGAAGGCAGAAGCTGAGGCTTCACCCCAGGTCTCACTCACTCCATTCCTGCCTTTCCCAGGGATGACTCTCCCAATTTGCTTTTAGAAATTCTTCAAAGCAAAGTATGTGGAGTCCAGAGGAAGATGGTTATTTGCTCAAAAGTCTGTTTAGGAAAATGACATAGGTTTTACAAAATTAATAACCATCTGTAATTAAAATCTAAGAAGATTTAAATCAACATAGGTGATGGGAGGGAGAGTTGGTTGAGTGCAGAGGGCAGTAAAATCTTGTTATGGTTCTTATATTGTTTAAGGGTATAGATTCTGATTAATGCTAGACATTGTTAGAAAAATTTTTTTAGTGTGTGTGTTAATAAGGGAAACCATTAAAAGAGAAATAAACTATACAATTTTCAAACCATTTTAGAGAAAAAAATGAACAAAGACAACTCAATCAATTCACCCAAAGCCAAAAATAGAGATGGAGAGAAGAAACAATCAGAAAATATGAAAAACAGAAAAGATAACATGCAGAAAAAAATTCAGTATCTCAA
This sequence comes from Equus quagga, assembly GCF_021613505.1. Lineage (NCBI taxonomy): Eukaryota > Metazoa > Chordata > Mammalia > Perissodactyla > Equidae > Equus > Equus quagga. Next base: position 21,586,649 of record NC_060267.1, on the reverse strand, counting down.
TGAATGAGTTAAGTGTACCTAATTAAAATACGGAGACATGTATTAGGTTAAAAGAAGTCAATTGACTGTCTATAAGAGGCGCACCGAAAACAGAATGACATAGGGAAGTTGAAAATAAAAGAATCAGAAAAGCTGTACCAGCAGATGCTAACAAAAAGGAGGCAGGAGCAGCAGCTCAGATGTAAGAGGATGTTGAATTGGCTTCTGTGTCTCAGTTTTGGTTGAGGGCCCAAATGCTAAAAATATTACAATGGGTACGAACTCCCACAGTCTAAGGCAAGGTACCAGCCTCTCCAAATGGACATGCTAAGAAATGGTCAGAGTGTTTCCCCAGCCTCCAAAAGAGTAGGGGAGTGAAAGGCGTGCTTTGGAGAGAGTTGGTGGATGCTGTGTGCTCCCTCCACTTTCACAGAGATGAGGGAGGGTGTGATTCCCCTTCACCCCCTGCCAAGGGAGGAAGGCTTCATGTGGAGAGTTTTATTGGAGTCCCTGGCATTAGGGGAGCATATGGGCTACGTAAGAAGCTGTGATTAGATTGGCTTGAAGAAGCAGAGGAGAGAGAGGCAAGGCTGCTTCGGGAGCAAGCCACAGTTGCTGATGGTGGCATGATAGGGGAGGCAGTGTGCATGTTTCCTGTGCATCAAAAATGAAACACAGGGGGTGGGAGTATGATGGGCGAGCTGGCATGAAGTCTAAATGGTCTAGAAGAGGAATCTGCCCCCAAAGGATGCCGAGAGGGATGATGGCACCCAGTTAAATGGTAACCCATTGGAGCCTGGGGCTGAGGGAGGAGTAGAAAGCCGCCAGCTGGTATCAAGGGATCAACAGTGGGATGTTGCTACTAGGCGAATCTTTGAGAAACCCACAAAACTGCTCCTTAAAAGAGAGTCAGCTTGGAATATCCAGATCACAAAAGTACCAGTAGTTAACACCTTGGCCCCTTCCTCCAGGCCCAGCCCTAGAGGAAGGAGGTGAGTAAAGGAGAAGAAGTTGGCCACAGCCCTCTGCCCTGTTGCAGACTTCCACGACTGGAGAAGACCCAAGCCTGCATAAAGGAGAAACTGGGTAAAATGGAGTTTGGAGTTCTCATCATCACGCTGGACTGGTCCTCTACATGTCAAAAAGATAATTTATGTCTTTTCTAAGACGAAACCAAAGAACTATGGGACCTGTCCAAGATTTCATCCAAGGGCAAGGAATGGATTGTTTGATGGAGCAAGTTTAGTAAGGAGTGGTGGGAAAGAATCAATTTGTGTTATAACTGTATCCTGTTAATTTCAGCTCATTCAATATAACTATTGCATTAAAATAAGATGAATTAGAATTCGTGGTGAGAAGCGTTAAATAAAACCAAGGAGGATATTTTATATTAATGAAATGAGGACCTCTATAACAATGTTGCTCTTCCTGTATTCCTCCTTGCTCTCTTTCCATCAATGCCCTAGGAGATTTTCCTTTCTCTCTCCTCCCTAAGCCTCCAGCCTGCCTCATACTCTACATTCTATACAGGTAACATGGGTTCCAGTTCCCTTCCTCTGTCCTCTTCTGGTCAGAATTCCCTCCATCCCTCCATAACCTTCACCCACGAGAATGAAAGGGTAGCACCATCAATGCATTTCTGTGTGACCTTGAGCAAATTACCTACCCTCACTGAATTTCAATTTATCATAGGTTAAATACAGATAAAAGTTCCTGCCTTGAAGATTGAATAAAATAATGCTTATAAATTGTTTAACATGGCATCTGGCACATAATAATAAATGGTGGTTATCAGTAAAAGAAGGTTAGTGATAAAACAAATCTCTATAACCATTACATCTTTTCCCAATAGCAGAAAATGAGACTTCTCTTTGATACGTGCCAATCTAGCACATATAAAAGTTCAGGATATGCTGCCTGACGATGGTGATTATAATCACAACGAAATGGTAACAAAAGCAGTATTCATTGACAAGAAGATACTCCAGAAATGTGACAGCTGAAAGCAAGTGGCCCAGGAGAAAGAGCAATGTGGGTAATGGAGCCTAGTAGATTATTACTAGGAACTGACGGGAGCAGGCAGATTAGGCTGAGATACTGCATTGGAGACTTGGGTGGCACATGTCCAGCATAAATTCCTTGCAGCCTCCAGAGCAAAACCAAACACACAAAGAGAATATTTGATAAATATCCTCTGTGTATAACATTCAGATAGCCCCCGCTGATCACCTTCATTCTTTTCAGCTGTTCTTATACGTAGAGCAGTGTACCATCATATTTAAGTATGAAGGACAGCAATAAATCTGTTTAATCTAACCTCAGCACCATCACATAATGGCAGAAACATTAAAAGAAAATGCGGATATCTAAAGGCTAAGGGAATTGTAATTTGGAATAAGCAATGGATTCTATAAAGCAAATTGCTTCTGACAAAACCAATTGCAGTTTTGATAGAATTATGAAATCATCCCCTTATGGGATGGCAGTTATATTTGAACATTATCAAATCATTTGCCGATTCCTCATGCAATTTTAAATAATTCAGATTGGCCTTAAACACGAGCAATCACAAAATGGAATGATTCAATGAAAGCTGGATGAAGGTCTGTAGATAAAGAGGTCATGGTAATAACAATATGGGAAGCTCCAAATGGGGTTTGAGTGGAATTGCACTCCCCGTGTTTAATATCTTGATTGATAGAGTGGGTGATGGAGTAGCAATATGAAATGTTGCATTAGTTCCTTCTCAGGAGAGTGTTGAATGTAAAGAAGAAAGAACAATGGGAATAGAGAACCAGAGAAGTTAAAAATTGCAGCAGAAAATAAAAAGCTGCTCTTTAGGTTGTAGAATTCAATGTAAATTATGTGGTGTAAAGTGTTCCAAAACACAGGGTTTATTGAGAATATGTGGTCACGCCTAACAGGCAATTGGGTCGTGACAAACAGGAAATATGAAATAAATTCATGACAGTTTCTCTTTGCATCCCAACCCTCTCATCCCAAAGAGTTCAAGCTGATGCCTAGATACTTCGTAAAATAGGGAAAACTAGGAACTAGAACTAGTAACTGAACTAGTTACTACTACTAAACTACTAAAACTAGTAACTGAGTAACAATATCACTATAACTTGTAAATAATGTCTGTATGTAGGTTGATTGAGAAAACTGGATTTAACTTTCCAAAAGCAGTGCTTTCTTCCTATTTACTTGTTTGGATAGCAATTTAAAAAATAAGTGTCAGAGATACTGGATTGAAATTGAGTATCGGAACATTTTGGGGGAAAAATAGTAGGAAAATAAAGTCCAACCAAAAGAGGGTCCAGCCCTCTCAGGTATCTGGTTCCACAAACTTTAGACATATTTCGTTATAGACAAAGTTGGGAAAATATGTTTGAATCTTGCCAATAATCAATATCACTCATCAAAATTGTTATTGATTAGATTAGAATTTTTGACCTGGAAAGACCTTAGAGATTTGCATTTTATAGATGAGAAATTGAAACTCAAAGCGATTTAGTAACTTGCTCCAAGTGACACACCCATTTTGAGGCAGAGCCCGTTCTCTGCTCCAACGCTCTTTCCACTCTGCCACAAGTGGCCACTGGGTGAATGATGATGTACATGCTATGGCTAATCTCTCTCCTCGTTGAGTACTGGGTCCAGAGCTTGGCTCTGGGAACCAAGCTACTTGGGTTCAAATCCCGGCTCCACCCTTTGCTAGTAGTGTAACCTTAACCTCTCTGTCTCCTAATCTGTAAAATGGGGATAATGATAGTACTTGCTTCATGGTGTTGCTGAAAGGATTAAATTAGTTAGCTTGGGTAAAATGCCTAGAACAGTTTTCTGGCACATGGTAGATGTTAAATAAGTGTTATTAGTATTACATTTGTGATTGAAAGTCTAGATTTCATGCTGCTAAATTTGATGTAAAACATCATGGAGTTTTTTGAGAAGCGTTCTTGGAATTTATGAAAAAAGGAACAATTTGCTTCCCGATAAAGTTGTGTGTCATTTAGTATGTCCCAAATATAATGTATTTATAATATATTCATAAGGTTTTTTTGCATAATTTTAGTTGGGAGAATATCATAAAGAGATAGTCCCAAAGTTATTTTTGTTCAGGAAACTTTGTATATATTTTCATTGTATTTTGTAGTGAAATGCCTGTGAAGGTATTCTATACTCATCATTGCCTAAATCAGATACCTTCTAAGGTCAAGTCCTCAAAGCCACATGGAGGACTGGAGATATGTACACACAGCCACACACACACACACACACACACACATATATATGTATACATATATATATATATATATACGTATATATTTTTCAAATATTACTTTACTCTCATCCCTGTAGTTTAGGAAGAAGCAAAAGCAAGAATCCTTTACTTGATGCAGAAGATGACTGAGAACAGACAAGCACAAAAGAGCACTTAACAACTGAAAAAACTCCTACTTCTTATTTCATTAGTCAGCAATACGGTCGAACTATTTTGCATATTTTCTAAGGGAAAGAAAGCTAATCATTTTTATTAAAAATGTTTTATTATGGAGAATTTCAGACATGTAAGTTAAGATAATGAAGTTGCTTGTACCCACTACTGAAGGGAAAAACTTAGCAACTCCTGGCCAACCTTGTTTAACCTACACGCCTTCTCCAGTGGTGGGTAGGAGCCAGCTCATGCCTCTGAGAGAGTAGATTATGAGCATCTCTCCACAACTCCAAGTGCTGACACACAACTTGATAGCTTGAAATCAGCCACGGTGTGAGTATTTACACCACGGCGATCAGCAGATGGTACAAATGCTACAAATCAGGTCTATCCCAACCCCACTCCCAAGCTGGTTGGTAAACATTTAGCACCCCACCACTACCCCTCTCACTTTTCCCTCCCATATTGTTTTGAAACAAATTCCAGACATATTATTCCATTATAAATATTTCAGACTGAAAAGGAAAGGATCTTTTTTATTTAAACATAACCATGATGCTATACAAAAATTAATAATCCTTTAACATCAAATTGCCAATTAGTGATCAAATTTCCAATTATCTCTCTCTTTTTTTAAAGTTTGTTTGTTTGAATTAGGATTCAAATAAGGTCACCTCATTGTAAGTGGTAGATATGTCTTAAGAGGCGTATCTCTTTTAATATATAATTTCACTTCCATCTTCTTTCTTTTCTACCTTGCAATTTGTTGAAGAACCTAGTTTGCTTCTCTGGAAGTTCCCTACAGTGTGGATTTTCTGACTATGTTCCCATGGTGATGTCATACATGTTTCTTTGTCCTTTGAATTTCATGTAAATCAGTTGTTGGATCCAGAGTTTTAGTCAGACTCAGGTTCAATTTTTCTGGCCAGACTACTTCATAAGGTGATGTTTATTTCATTAGGGGACACATGATATTTGGTTATCTCTAGTTTGGTGATGTTGTCAGCTGTTGATGATTACTACCAAATCCATTATTTCATTAGGGGTTGCAAAATGGTTTGTTCTAATTCTAATTCACTATAGAATACTCTGTAAATAGTGATCATTCTTCATCGTCTACTTGGTGAGCCAGTAGTACAGTTTGTATAAAAAGGCAGGATAAGTGTTCGAATCCTTCTCCTTTATTTAACAGTTTTTAAAATAATGTGTTGGTTCACTGGCATGTCTTAATGGTGACCAATTCAGGCCCCCCCCCCCCCTTTCTTTATTTCTTTTTGAGTATTATGAACTCATGGATTTAAACATATTTGATGTCATTCAATCCATTGCAGTTATTACTCTCTTTGAGCCTCAGGGTATCTTATCTTTGGCTAGCAGGAATTTCTTTAAGTTGGCTTCTGAGTCCTCTTGGCAAGACCTCAGTAGTTGTTGAGCGTTTCCTTGAGATCTTGTACATTTCCTGACTCTGACCTGGAGTCAGCCATTTTTCTAAGAACTCTCTTTCCTTTTAGTGGGAAATGGTGTTTAGAGACCGCAATCTGGGTAACGTTTTTAGAGAACAGAGCTAAGAAATGTTTTATTTCGTGTTGTTTTTAAGAGATAAAATAAACTATGAATTGATTCTGATACTTCAAGATTATAGTGTTTGTGCATAAACTCTTCTATATTATATCTGTGCCTCTTTTCTCCTGTGCCAAGGATCCTGTCTATCACGACACCGAGAATGACAGAATTAAAAATATTAAAAATATCCCATAATGGCTAATTTTCTTTGTTATACATAGTAATCTATGGGTAGCAATACCTACCCTATTGACAATGATATAATTACTGAGAAGAGTTTGAAATTTTATTTCTCATACATCTTTTTGTCAGGCATATTCCATGAGGGCTGTAGAGTGAAATAACTGTTTTAACATCATTTGGAATTATTCCTTCCTGTGTAGTTCTACCACCAACGGGATATACGTTTAGGTCCATTTGTTTCATATTATTTTATTTTTTTAGAGATTTTATTGAAAATTTATTTTGCTTTATAATTAACTAAGATATTTACACTCTTCCAAAGTCAAATCTGTAAAACAAGATTTGTAACAAGAAGTCTAACCCCACTCTATTCTCTCACCCATAGATACAACCACTTTAAGAATTTTCATAGTCTTTTTAATACAAGCAAAGCTTTTTTTCTATTTTGCTTATTTTCACTAAAAGCTATAACTAAAGATGACTCCATAGTAATATATAGAGATACTCTTCCTTCCTTTTTCCCAGCTGCAAAATATCCCATTGTGTGACAGACTAAGCAGTGGTTCCCAAAGTGTGGCACCTGGACCAGCAGCATCACCAACCATCACCTGGAAACTCGGTAAAAATGTGATTTCTCGGGCTCCACTCAGACCTGCTGAATCAGAAACTCTGGGGTTGGGGCCCAGCAATTTGTGTGTTAATAAGATCTCTGGGTGATTCTGATGCACGTAAGGTTTGAGAATCACTGGACCGTGGTTTATTCAGTCAATCCTCTCTTGATGGGCACTATGGTTACTTTCAGTATTATTTATTTCAAATAACTTCATAATGAATTCCTTGTACATATATTTCCTCATAATGTTGCTAGTGTTATCTTTCGGATAGATTCCTGGATGCAGGATTCTTGGATAAAAGATAAATTCATATATAATTTTGCTAGATATTGTCATGAACAAGTATTATTTCCTTAGCCCTTTACCAACAGACTCCCTAGTCACAATTTCGGATATTTAAGAAATGATATCTCAGTGAAGTTTTCATTTGCTTTTTCTTATGGTTGAGAACCATTTGCATTTTTCTTTAGGCTCTAGCTCATTTTTCCCTAGGGTTAATGAAGCTTTTGTTCCGCATTTTAAGAAGTTCTTTACATAATAGGACTATTAAATTTTTTTCTGTGATCTATATCACAACGATTTTCTCCCAATTTGTCATTTTATTTTTACTTTGCTTATAGTGTCTCTTTCCAAGCAAAAGATTTTTATTATTATGTAATTAATTTTTCCTCAACTCATAGCTCAATGTATTGAGCCTGGTTACTTTTCAGTTTTGGCCCATCCTAAATGTTGCTAGTAGGGAGAGATATGGTTTTTTCAAGGATAACCCTTTGGTGAGAAATTTATCCACAGGAACTTCAGGAGAAAATAAATCGACACTGCTGGAGTATGCAATTTAGTGCAGTGTGCTTAGATGCTTAATACTCTCTGTAACTTCTCCATGATTGCTAACAGGTGTTCAATTGTATTGGCTGAGAAAGTTCAAGCTGGGCCCATTAAATTCTCTCTAGGCTGTGCTCTTATTCTCTTCTTGGCCCTAAACAAGTTAGTGCATTAATGCAGTTTTTATAAAGCATTGATCTTCACACTGTGCTTATTTGTAAAGCAATTCATGTAATAAAAATAGATAGACTCCTGAAACATTAGGAGCCCCTGGAAATGGGCAGAGTGGATTATATTTACTCCCCTGGTGTGAGCTAATTAAGAGAATTCAATGAAAATTCTGTTACCAACTTAAATATTCTGCCTCTGTCTCCTGACATATTTCTACAGGTGCGTAGCCATCATGGCATGACTCATATGGACCCGTTGGCTCTTTTGTGACAATTTCCTAACCCATCTTCCATGAGGAGGTTCACAATGTAGATGTTTCAGCTTCCTTTTATAGAAATTATGTACATGAACTGAAAAGAAGGAGAGACTTTATTTGGAAATCAATTTCTATCTAATTTCCTATTTTGGGGATAGTTTTAGAACTATGGATGACTACAAACTCTTGACATCATCATTAATAATATCTTATATTTGTTTTCTGTTTTTTCATGTATATAGAGCATTTTCACATTCATGGTCTTATTTGAGCCTCACCATAACTGCCCGAGATGGATGGGGCTTTTGATTCTGCGCCCAATTTCATAGTGGTGACTTTTTTTCCCCCATGTCCTCAAGCAATTCTTGAACACCGGCGAGGTGTCCTACAATTCAAGTCAATTTTTGAAAAGCATCAGATTCCAGAGGTTAAGTATTCCATCCCACAAGACTGTCCCCCACTTCAGAGGCCAATCTCAAGTCCAGATTGTTACCTGTGCTTCTGGCCAACTGGCTATAAATCAGAGGTTCCCACAACCCCTTTCTTGGGTTTGATTAATTTATTAGAGTGGCTCACAAAACTCAGGAAATCAGTTTACTCACTAGATTATCGGTTTATTACAAAGGATATTAAAGGATATAAATTAACAGCCACAGGAAGAGATACGTAGGGTGAGGTCCTGAACAAAGGAGCTTTTGTCCCTGTGGAGTTTGGGGCCCAGAATGATGGCACATGGAAATGTCTGGGTCACTAACCTGGAGGCTCTCCAAATCCCTTCCTTTTGGGTTTTTATGGAGGCTTCATTACACGGGAACTATTGATTAAATCATTGACCATTGGTTATTGATTCAACCTCTAGCCCTTCTCCCCTCCCTGGAAATCACGGGGTGGGACTGAAAGTTCCAACCCTTTATTCATGGTTGATTTCCCTGGCAACCAGTTCCCCCATCTTTAGAGGATTTCCAAAAGTTTCCTCATTAATATAAATTCCATCGTGGTTGAAAGAGGCTTGTTATGAATAATAAGACAGGCCTTTCACTTTAGGGCTCTGAAGTAATTTCAGGAACTGAGAACAAGAGACCAAATATTATAGCAAAAGATGCTCCCATTGTTCTTATTGCTCAGGAAATTCCAAGGGTTTTGGAAACTGAGCCAGGAAATGTGGATAAAGACCAAAATATGTATTTATTATAATTTATAATATCGCAGGCTTAGCATCCTTATTTCACATAAAAGGTAATGCAGAAATTTTAAATGACTTGCTCAATGACATGCAGCTAGTAAGTAGAAAAGTTAGGGCTCGTACTAAGATCTTTTAGCTACAAATACTGAGTTTTTTTTAGAGATTGGCACCTGGGCTAACATCCGTTGCCAATCTTCTTTCTTCTTCTTCCTCTTCTCCCCAAAGCCGCCCAGTACATAGTTGTGTATTCTAGTTGTGGGTCCTTCTGGTTGTGCTACATGGGACGCCGCCTCAGCATGGCCTGATGAACAGCACTAGATCTGCGCCAAGGATGCGAACCAGTGAGACCCTGGGCTGCTGAAGCGGAGCCGTGAACTTAACCACCTGGCCATGCGGCCGGCCCCTACAAAGTTCTTTTGTAGTTGGCGTCATCCTCTTGTTGGAGGAAGCTCAGTACACTAGTTTAAAAAATACGATATTGTTTGAATCTTATAGATCCTCACACCATATATAGTGGGGAGAGGAAAGAGGCATATCCTATTTTACAGTAATATCTCATATAGAAACTGTGTACGATTATAAACGTTAGGAGAACTGTGTATATAATCTAGAAAACACTTGCCCTGCAGAGAGGAAACACAAGGTCTGCAATGATTAAATGATTTGTCTAAAGTTTTGTCACACGGTGTTGGTCCAGCCAGATTTCTGTTGGTTTAGGGGACCGGAAAGGTAACTGCTGGAAGGTAGCACACAGCAGATTGGTGATTCCTGATGAGAATTATCAGGATTCCAAGAGCTGAACAAAGCCCAGCAGAAAGAGAGAGACTGTCATCTAGGAGGTGTTTTCATTGGCAGAAATGTTTTCTTTTTTTTATAAGTTAATTTTTTTTCAAGATTTTTTATGTTTCCATTTTCTCCCCAAAGCCCCCTGCTACATAGCTGTGTATTTTTAGTTGTGGGTCCTTCTAGTTGTGGCATGTGGGACGCCGCCTCAGCATGGCCTGATCAGCAGTGCCATGTCCGCGCCCAGGATCCGAACCAGTGAAACCCTGGGCCACCAAAGCGGAGTGCGTGAACCCAACCACTCAGCCACGGGGCTGGCCCCAGAAATGTTTTCTTTATTCAAAATTTATTGCACATTGATTGGGTGCCTTGGGGTCCAGGGGCATCTCAGGTCTACAGAAAGGAGACTGGCCTGGGCAGGGCGGGTTAACAGAACTTCAGGTACTGGGTTAATAGAAAGGTCAGGACTCCGATTTCCAGGGAAATGAATGAGCGAGGACAGGACAGTACAGCTCACCCAAAGCGGAAGCCCAGTCCTGGGCACTTGGGCCCTTGGGGCAGGGGAAGATGTGACTCAGGGGTTGTCATGGAGTCTCAGTGGTCATCACTAGGACCCTGAATCCTGGGTCTGATTAGCAACAAAGGAGACTTGGGAAACAGGAAACGTAGAAGTCAGAACATAAATTACAGCTTCCCTTGTACTGGGATGCAGGTGTATAACATACTCTCCACCAATGAGATGAGTCCAAGGGAGACTTCAGCTTGGAAATGAGCAATAATAGGGGGTGGGTTCTGCGTGGTACTTCCATTTTGCTGGGGTGGTGGCAGCAGCAGTTGCAGGGGTGTTTTTGATACCAAAGGAGCAGATCAGTGGTTTAAATGAGGGTGAGTCCTGGCTTTTAGCACCTGTAGCAACAGCAACAGTGGTGGCAGGTTTTCATTGGACCTGTTCTTTGGTTGGTTATAGGCGTTATTCCTGGAAGTGTAGCCTCAAATCTATTTCTCCAACCCCTCCACTCATCCTCTAATAAATTCACTTTCTGTTTAAACCAATCAGAAGGGACTCTGTTGTTGGGAACTAAGAACTCTGACCTTTGTCTCTGGCCTGTGTTGAATTGGGGCCCAATAATAGGCTAACGCTGGGGCTGTGGGGACAAGAGAGCCCAGGAATAAGGCAGAGCGTGGAGAAGCAAGGCATGTCTGTGAAAAACTGCACAGAATGAATTTCTGTAAAGGTCTGCAATCCTGGAGCTCAATTCTTAATATATCATGTGACCAGGGAAACAATAAACATTTACAGGATATTTTCATTCCTTGATTGAAAAGATCACCTAAATACAACACATTATGTACCCATATTTTGTATAAACACAAACATAATTTTGGCGAAAACACTGACTAAAATCTACATGAAGAAATCTACATGAAGAAAATAGCCTTTTGGTTAACAATCAGCTTAAAGGTTAAACACTGCCTACTTTGCTTAAAGTTTCACACAAGCTGAACCTCCTTCACCTCCTGAGATGTGCTATGCTATGCAATCTAAGGCATTTGCTTAATCGTATTTTGGATTCTTCATCAGCGTTTGTACTGAAAGATTTTTACACGCTCAGCTCTGCAGAAGAAAAATGAATGCAAGTTTATTGGCTTAATTTTCAAGATGAAATAAAGTTTTTGTGATAGACAAAGTGATCCTGGTATTAACAGTTGAGGTAAAAGAAGACAGTATTAATGACAACATTATTTGTTGAAAATGTGAATATTTGCTTGATCCGTCTGCTTCGTTCATTTATTTGTTCCACAATTCAAGGCAGTGGCCCCGCATTATCAGGTACTTGTTGGACATAACCTCAGCTGGTTGGACATAACGCGTTGGACATAACTCTGTCAGTGCCTCATCTCATCTTCAACATGCCTGATAATAGACTCGTCATCTCTCCCACAGTGAAGTGCTCTCCTGACATCTCTATTTCTGCTCCTGCACCAGCATTTTCCCAGACAGACAACCTTGAGATCTCAATGTTTTATCTGACTTCTCTCTCACCCTTATTCTGTCAGTTTCTAAAGGCATTTAACTTCTGGGTCTTCATCTTTTTCTTATTTCACACCATAGCTTGCAAGCACTAAATTCATATTTAAGAAAGAATCCAGGGGCTGGCCTTGTGGCATAGTGGTTAAGTTCGTGTGCTCCACTTTGGCAGCCTGGGGTTTGCAGGTTTGGATCCCAGGCATGGACCTACACACTGCTCATCAAGCCACGCTGTGGTGGTGTCCCACATACAAAATAGAGGAAGACTGGGGGCCAGCCTGGTGGTGCAGTGGTTAAGTTTGTGCGTTCTGCTTTGGTGGCCCAGGGTATGCTGGTTCAGGTACTGGGTGTGGACTTAAGCACTGCTTGTCAAGCCACGCTGTGGCAGGCGTCCCACATATAAAATAGAGGAAGGTGGACACGGTTGTTAGCTCAGGGCCAACCTTCCTCAGCAAAAAAAAGAGGAGGATTGGTGGTAGATGTTAGCTTAGGTCTAATCTTCCTCAAAAAAAAAAAAAAGAGGAAGATTGGCACAGATGTTACCTCAGGGGCAATCTTCCTCACCAAAAAAGAGAAATAAAAGAACCAAAACTTTCAGTTTTAGGTGAAATATAGGAGATTTGGAAAATAGTAGGCAATTTATTCTTGACAAAAATCACTACTAGAGAAATAGCTTTAAAGCAGTGAAACTAGCTAATTTGAGATGCAGAACAAAGCCCAGAACCTACATCTAATTCTAAAAGTACCAAGAACATCAAAATCCAACTTAATACTAAATATCAAAGAAGAAATTGCAATGCTATAATTTTTTGATTCCTGTATTAAAGGAAAATTTATCTAAATTCAAAAGCACGGTTTGATAAGCAGTCTATTTAAACAACGTCTAAACCCATCCGCTGTGTGTGCGGTGTGAGCGTTCTATCAACAAAGACATGATGATCCTTTTGTCTTTTACACTACCATTTAAATTTTATCCTTTAATTTTCTGAAATGCGTCAAATACCAATAGCCTCTGGCTGCTTATAAAATATTTATTTGAAAAATTATTCAATAAAAGATCCAAGCACCAGCTGAGCTCATAAATAATTTAGCAAATGGCAAACTGACTTTTCCTCATGTGCATAGGCCAGACCACAGCGATGTGGCTGCCCGCACCCTGAAGACAAACACGGTGAGAGAGAACGCTGGCAGAACAAGAGAAGCCAAAGGAAAACACAAATGGCCCTGCTCTCTTTTCCATAAAATTTGCATTTGGGGCCAGAATTGGTGCCTGTCTTAGCTCATTATTATTTGCATAAAATGGAACATGTCTCAGCTAGTTTGTTCTCGTAAAACCTCTTTTGAGTAAACGGTGTTTTTAGAGTGGCAATATTTTGGAAAGGCAGTGGATTTTCTCAGCCGTTGGCCAATAGGCGATCAGTCAGGCGCATGTGGGTCCATCCTAAAGCTTTGAGTGGAATTGCTGGGTAGATTTTTATGGTACTTGGACCTGAATTCTTTTAACTACTGGCTGTAGGCTTGAAATTCAATGTCATGTACTAATATGAATGCCCAATTTCTATGAAGCTGTAATTCAGTGTTTGTGACTCCCCCCCTCAATTCACATGCAAAGAAGTAACTGGCCTTCGTGGACCACTCTTGCTAGATGCGCTGACCGCTGGGTGCAGTCTCTCCAAAAATGCAGTGTCCCTCAGCTAGCGTTTTCCTTCCCTTCTGCACCAGCAGTGAAGGCCTCCGGTAGGCCTGTTTGGAGATGTACAAAGGCCCAGGGAAAAAGGAAGTGTTGACCGTTTCATCAGTGATTAGATTATAGCTACGCAATTATACTAGGGCCTAGCTGTTTTGTATTTCAACAGGGATTTTTTTTTTAACATTTTGTATCTAACTTATAAAATGTTGATGATGATGTTAGTCGTAAAAATAAATGAAATCTTATTTATTTATTCCAAAGATGAATAGCTTTGAAACATAACCTCTTAGTCTCTAACGGCCAGGTTATAACGACTCAGTTGCATATTTGATGGATCACTGTAACGTGAGAAATGATAAGACAGAGTATTATCTTGGCTATAGGAAGCTGTAGGAATACGCCTCTCTCTTCCTTTTTAAAGACGTATATATCTAATAAAACTGAAACATTGCGGAAGGTTAGCGTGTAACTGCTTCCTGTTTTTCCTTGTATCTTTTCTTTTTGGCTTTTGCTTTCCTGGGAAACGAGGTTATGAAAGAGGCAGTTACAGCCTCTTGCTCAGAACTTGTGTCATAGGTTAAAAGTACATGTTTAGCTTTCACAAATAGTTAATATCCTCCAGGGATTATATTTTGTGTATTATGCAGGCTTTGATATGAGAAAAGGGAGACTATTTCTATCTTCCCTCCATATTAATCAAATCGTATTTCCCTCTTTCTGCACTCCCAGAAGGGGTGCCCCATCTCAAATGCTGGGTAATTCTACTTGATGATAAATACTGTTTTTATTTAATATTACTGTTTGACTTTCTTACCAAAAGAGTATAAGTGGGAATGCTTGGGGTCTCTACAGAACCAGCCATACACTTGTCCCTTTTTTTTTTCTTTTTCTGCTGGGGAAGATTCGTCCTGAGCTAACATCTGTGCCAATCTTCCTCTATTTTGTATGGGGTCACTGCCACAGCATGGCTGCTGACGAGTGGTGTAGGTCCGTAGCTGGGAACCGAACCCAGGCCGCTGAAGCAGAGTGTGCTGAACTTAACCACTAGGCAATGGGACCCGCCTCTTCCCTCTTCTTTTGAAAGGCACTGTTTCTTTCTTTTTGAAGAGTGGCACTGTGGAACTCTAACCTCCTTGCTGTTCCACACACACACACATCTCTCCTGGCCCAAGCTCTTTGCAGGTATCCCAGATATCCACATGCACCACTTCCTTTAGGTTTCTTTTGAAAGTTTCCTCATCAGAGAGACCTTTTGACTAAGTTTCATAAAATAGCAACCCTCCCCAAACCCCATACTTTCTGTTTTGCTGATGTTTTTTACATTTCTTTGTTTAATTATCTGATGTGTTATGTTTCTCAGTTGTTGTTTATTGTCTTTCTCCCACCAGAATGTAAGATCCTTGAGGACAAGAAGCTTGCCTGTTTTATTACTGAGCTGTACACACATCTAATATAAAGTCTGGCACATAGTGGAGGGTCAATAAATATTTTTAAATGAATGAGTGAATGATTGAATCAGATATTTATTGAACATTTACTATGGATCAGATACTATGACAGATTCTGGGAACACGACTCTGAATACAACAGACTTGCTCCCTGTCTGCATGACAGTTACAGTCTAGCGGGCAAGAACAATGATGCCACCTGTATTATCTCATGAGTTTGGTGTAGATGTACTCCTGTTAACTTTAATGTTCAAGTCTTAATGGCTCCACATCTCCAGAAAGACCAATCTTTTACAATCCTTCTGCAAAATAGTCCTCTGAGCCTTGATGATAAATTATAGTCAGTTCTTGTTATTCACGGTAGTTATGTTCCATAGTCACCATGAACAGTGAATTGGTGCATACGAACCATTGCTCCTAAGGGACATACAGGGTTAGGTTCCTGCAAACCTTTGGGCACAACATTTTCATCAACTGCTCATAACTTTATTTAATG
Source organism: Equus quagga (assembly GCF_021613505.1). Classification (NCBI taxonomy): domain Eukaryota; kingdom Metazoa; phylum Chordata; class Mammalia; order Perissodactyla; family Equidae; genus Equus; species Equus quagga. The sequence goes on along the minus strand of NC_060267.1, from coordinate 21,570,994 downwards.
TATGTTTCAGTTTAAAGACACCTTGTTCGATATATACTGTTGATTCATTAGCATTGAAGTCATGGCTAACAGCACTGTGGATCACGCCTAAACAAAGCTTGTCTAACATCCGTAAGGCACATCACAGCATTCTTGTGCTTGGAGCACTTGACAGCACTTCAGCACTGTGCTTGGGGGCCATTTTAAACAGTGACATCACCAACAAAAAGGAAAAAGATGAGAAAAATATGGCACTAAATAGACTGCAAAAAGAACACGTTTATAGTTGAGAGCTGAAACAAGAAGGCAGAGTGTCACCTTGTTTCACCTCAGCTGGGAACGTGCGTGTGGGGTGACTCAGATTTTTTTTGCTGGTCAGCACGTGTTCACAAGTGACCACAAAAGTGTTATGGATGTTAATTTTGGGGTTACAGATAAATTTTAGCAAGCAGGCAAATTTGCAAATACAGAATCTGCAAATAATTAGAATCAACTGTATCTTAAAAGATAAAGGAAAGGGAAGAATCTAAGACAGTTCTTAAGTATCTGGGCTGGGTAGATTGTGGAGGAGCAGCAGTGGCAGTTTTGAAAGAAACCTGTGAAACAAATTAATGTTGATTGGAGCTCTGGCTGCTCCCCTGCTGGAGGTACTGAACCTTCAGCAAGAACCAATACTTTTGTATTTTAATCACGCAACTGAGGCTACAGAAGAGCAAAAAGTTGAATGGATGTCTGCATAGAAAAAGGAAACTCAATGTTTAGGGATTTAGTTAATTCATTTAATTTTGGCAAGACAGCTAATAGCTATGTTTTTGGCTCAATCAGTTCTGGCCGTCTGATTTGTTTCTTATTGTTCTTTAGAAAATCTCGTGTGTTTATTTCTCTTTTTTTCTTAAAATTTTTAGGAAATTTAAGTGTAAATTATTTTAAACACAAACTATAACAAACATATTATTTTAACTATTATAAACAATAATATATATTATAAATATACAAACTATGTAATATATATAAATATAAAATATTTAAACTATTTAGTGCTGTTCCAGTGATCTGTTGCTACCTAACAAACCATCCCCAAAGTCAGTGACTTACAGCAGTAACTCTGCTCATGATGCAGTGGATCAGGAATTCTGGCAGAGCACAGCGGGATGACTTGTTTGGCAGGGCTTCAGCTGTTTGATGGTGGCTCCAACTGCTTCAGAAGGCTGGAACAGTTCAGCTGGGGCCATATGTCTGGGGCCTCAGTTTTATCTTTCATCTGGGCTCCTCACTTCTCCTCATGATGGGTCTGCTGGTCTTGTTATGTCTAAGATGGCTTCTTCACTAACTTGCTTGGTACCTGGGCTAGGACGGTTGGGGTCAGCTAGGGCTGGCTGGCCGTCTCTTTCTCTCTCACTCTCTACACATCAACTCTAAACGGCTAACTTGGGCTTCCTCACAGTGTGGTGATCTCAGGGTAGTCAAGCTTCTGGTTTTTGCCCGAAGGGAATATCCCAAGAGACAAAAGTGGTAACTACCAGTCTCTTAAGCCCTTTTCCTGGAAACAGATACAGCATTATGTCCAGTATTCTCTTGGTCAAAGAAATCACAGAGCCCACCCAGAGTCAAGAGGAGGGGACAAAGACACTCATCTATTGAAGGGAGGAGCGTCAAAGAATTCACGGCCATTTTTAATCCACTACATATGCCCGCTGATGAGATTGAATAGATGTCAACATTTTGCCCTTCTTTTCTTCAGATCTTTCTCCTAAAGAAATAAAACATTCCAGAGTGAAAGTCTTATTTTCCCAGCCCATCACTCCTTTCCCAAAGCTAATCGTTTTTCTGAAGTTATTGCTTATCAGTCCCATGCGTTGATACTACAACTTTATCTAGCCACAAACAATGCATATCGGAGTTTTGTTTGTTTTAAGTTTGTACATATAAGACGATTTACACTGAAATCTGTTTGCAACTTTCTCTTCTCATTAATCATTTTGTTTTTGAGATGTATCCATATTTGTACATGTAGCTGTGGTTCATTTATTTTGTCTGTTGAATAGTATTATTTTGTAGGAATAATCATCATTTGTTTGTCCATTTCTCTCTCTCTCTCTCTCTGACACACACTTACACATTCACACACTTCTCTTCATTAAAAAAAATGTTGGGGGCCGGCCCGCTGGCGCAGCGGTTAACTGCACACATTCTGCTTTGGCGGCCCAGGGGTCGCTGGCCCGGATCCTGGGTGCGGACATGGCACCGCTTGGCATGCCATGCTGTGGTAGTCATCCCACATAGAAAGTGGAGGAAGATGGGCATGGATGTGAGCTCAGGGCCAGTCTTCCTCAGCAAAAAGAGGAGGATTGCCAGCAGATGTTAGCTTAGGGCTAATCTTCCTCAAAAAAAAAAAAAAAAGTGATGCTTGACAAGGAACAGATTCTAAATACCAAAAAAGCCCAAGCCAATGTGACCTCAATAAAATAATTTTTAAAAAAATGTTGTCACAAACTCCTTGTCCATGTCTCTCCCTGGGTATAAGTGTAAGAATTTCTCTAGGACTCCTCTGTCCAAAATGGGAGCCATTAGCTACATGTGGCTGTTGAGCACTCGAAATTCAAATTGAGTGTGCTCTAATTGTAAAATACATACCAGATTTTGAAGATTTAGTACGAAATAAATACATAAAATACCTCAATCCCTTTTAATATTGATTACACATTGCAATGATAATGTTTTGAATATATTGAGTTAAATAAAAATATTAACATTAATTTCACTTGTTTCTTTTGACCTTTTCAATGGGGCTACTAGAAAATTTAAAATTATATATGTGGCTCACATTATATTTCTATTGGACAAAATTGCTCTAGGGTGTATGATTAAAAGAGTTTTCATCTTCAGCTTTACTAAAGATTGCCAAATTGCCCTCCTAAGTGGTTGCCCTGATGTGCTTCTGCCCAGGAGCGTGTTATGAATTCCCATTTCCTATACCGTCTCCAACCCTTGTTATCAGACATCAATCTTTGCCAGTCTGATAAGATGTAAAACGGGATCTAATCGTTGTTTTAATTAGCATTTCCCTGATCACTAGTGAAGTTAAGAACTTCTCAGATGCTTATTGACCATTTTCCTAATGATGATTTTTGCCTTAAAGTTTATTTCCTCTGGTTTTAATATAACAGTACTACTTATTTTGGATAACTGCCAGGTTTACTGTCTGCCTTTTTACATCCTTGTGTTTAGAGTGTGTCTCTTATAAACACTGTATAGCTATATAATCCAATCTTATAGTTTATATTTTAACCGAAAAGTTTAGTTCATTTGTATTTATTTTGATTATTGAAATGTAAGGATTTAATTTCTGCCACCTTAACTTCGGTTACTATTTACAATGCTTTTCTCTTTGCTCTCTCCCATCCTTTCTTCATTCCATTGAAATGAGTTTTCCGTATCCACCCCCACCTCCACTACCACTTTTTCCTCCTCCATTGATTTGGAAGCTATACATTCTATGTCTGGTCTTTTTTTCATCACTGTTAAAAATTTTAGCCTATATAGTTGACAATGTCTAATTTAATCAACATCTCTACTCCACTCCTGGAAAGATACAGAGACTCCTATTACTCCACTGTGATTTTTATTACTTTATTATCATCATGTTTTTATATCCTCTAAATTAGTCATTAATATTATGACTATTCTATATAGTCTGTGATTATTTAGATTAACTAGATGTTTAACAATTTATTTGCTCATAATTTCTTCTGAATCCCACTCCATCCTTTTGGGTTCAACTTGCTGTTTTGTACAACATATATCCTTTAGTAGTTCTTTGCAAGGCTCTATGAACAGTAAACTTTCTTGGTCATAGCTGTCTGAAAATGTCTTTGTTTCCCAGTCAATCATGAAAGATACTTGAAACACATATGGAATTCAAAGCATACAGTTATTTTTCTTTGGCCCTTTTAAGGTACTCTCTTGTTATCTTCTGACCTTGAATTAGGGTGACCTACATGTCCTGGTTTATGGGGATTTTCCTGGTTTCAGCACTAAAAAGTCCCAAGTCCTGGGAATCCACTTCTTAGACTGGAATGGTTGGTCATCCCACCGTGAATGTTGCTGTTGAGAAATCTGCTACGTGCCTAATTTTTATTACTTGTAAGCAATTTGTGTTTTTTGGTTATTTTTACTTTTAAGGTTTTTTTCTTTGTTTTTGGTGTGTGCATAAACTTATGCCAGCACTCTGGGAACTGAATGGGGGGGCGCGGCAGAGGGAAGGGCTGTCTCACTGTCCAGTATGTAAACTTTCTGTTGATTCTCCTGTTTCCAGCATGTGCTCTCAGCAGCGCCTGGTGTTCCGGAGCCCAGAGCCTGTCTGGTTTAACTGCACTCTTCTGTGTGATGCGTCAGAGGTAGTTGCTTGGCTACTTGGTTTCAGAAAACATTTGGGGGATTTAATCCTACTTTTATAGTCTTCCAACCACTCCTCCTTCCTCGAGGCCCACTGTTGTCCTTGTCTCAGAAGTTCTGGTGCTCTCAGTCTCCAGACTTCCGGGGGCTCAGCAGCCTGTGTTGTGTTGATTCCTTTTAGCCTCTCCTCTTCCCCGCCAGTCTCCTTGTACCACCAACACCACAGATTTGATTTCCACTTTCTCCAACTCAATCAGTCAATTACCATTTGTCAATGCAAGTTCTAGCTTACAAAATTTCTCTTGGCATTTATTGTCTTCTCTCCCACTGTCTTGTCCTTTTTTATTTCTTTACTTTCATTTTGGTGGGATTTCAGGAGTAGACACAAATGCCTGTGTTAAATTTGCCATGTTTTACCAGTCCCTAAAGACTATATACATATTTTTTCTTTTTAGGAGTTCTATTTAGTGCTTTGTAAAATCCCCATTTTTTTCTCTCTTAGCATCTTATTTTCTTAGTATTTTGATAATTTACTATATGATTCTAATACTTTTAAAGGTACTGATTTTATAGTCTTTTTCTGGTTGCTTTTTCATCTCAAGTCCATGGGGGTGTGGCCCATCTTATTTTTTGTTTCTTTTGGCACTCATTAGTGGCAGGTTGTTTCTTCTTGTGTTTGGTTATTTTTGTATTGTGGGCTTATTTGCTCTTTGATAGTCACACGTGACGTGTTGTGGGAGTGTCCCTCCACAGTAGCGGTGTGTGCGTCACACACAGGGAAGCACTTGCATGGGACAATTTTTAATGTTGATTTCTTGTCATGGGAATTCCTTGACCATGAGGGTTGTATAATTCCAGTCCTAGGCTTGTGCAAGCTTAGAACCAGGAGTCTGATTTCTCAGTGACGTTTTTTTTCACCCAGAGTGAACAGCTTTCTTGCCTGCTCCCTGCTTTCCTAGAATGCAGTTTCACTGAGGGGCTGTCCTTTGAGAATCCTGTTTTTTTAATGCAGAGATTTCAGTTCCAACCCCACTTCGCATAGGCCTAAAAGATTCTCTTCTGTGGCTCCTTGAGATGTTAAAAAAGAGGATAATGGAGACTAGTAAACACGCCCCAAAGTGTCTCAGCATCAGCCTGTGTAACTACTAGCCTATTTACTGCTTCTTTTCTGTCCTTGGACTTTACCCCGCCACATACACCTTTTTCTTTTTCCAGCTCAGATATACACTTTGTTTTCTAAATGTCTGTTGAAGGAAGTCCCCGAGTCTTCTTGGTGTATCATCTTCCCACAATTCTATTTCTTTGTTTTGCTCAAAAATACTGGTAGGTAGAAGTAAAAAATGCAAAGGTAGAGATGTAGAGAATAAGTAGCCTCTCAACATTGTAATAACTGAAAGAAAAGAAGATGTCTTTTATGCAAAGAAACAAATTATTTTCTGAGAAAGATCGTTAACTTAAAGAGAAGGTACACTGAAAAACTATAAGGAATCCAAAGGAACAGATTTTAGATAAGCAGATATCAATTTAGGCAACATATTATTAAATGCCTCGATTTCGTCTAGTGTGCTTCAAAACACAGGGGAAAACAGCATCCATTCTCTTCGTGTTACAGATCTATCAGCGAATGGAAAGAATGCTACCATTCTCCTTACTGTGTTAAATTAAGTAAAAACAAATAAAGACGCTTACAATTTTTTTAGAGAAGATAGATATGCGAAAGTTGTTACTTTGAATATCCTGAAGGAATATTACCAAGTTTCTGCCCCCTTCCTCTTTAAATTTAAGATGGTATTTTCATCTTTACCTTGGAGTTTTAACAATGCAAAGATAGTCTACTTTGCCATTCTATTGAATGTCTACAGACATTCTAAAATCTTCTAAGAGAAAAAAGTCATATGACCAATAAAATTGTTACTCTCCAAAATAAACAAAATACGTGAGGGCAAGGATTTGAGGTAGAGATGGTTTATTATTCCTCTGTGGCTACTGTGACATATACCACAGACTTAGTGGCTTAAAACAACATGAATTTATTATTTTACAATTTTTTAGGTTAGAAATCTCACATGTGTCTTACTAGGCTAAAATCAAGGTGTGACAGGGCTGCGTTTCCTTTTGAAGGCTCTAGGTGAGAACCCAATTCCTTGCCTTTTCCGTTTTCTAGAGGCTGCCAACATTCCTTGGCTTGTGTTCCCCATTTCCTCCATCTTCCAAGCCAATAGCATTGCATCTCTCTGACCGTTCTTCTGTACTCATATCTCCCTCTGACTCTCCTTTTGGCCTCCCTTTTCTACCTTTAAGGACCCTTGTGATTACATTGGGCCCACCTAGATAATCCAGGATCGTCTCTCTAGTTTAAATTCAGTGGATTAGCAACCTTAATCCCATCTGCAACTGTAACTCCCCCTTACCATGTAACCTAATATATTCACAGGTTCTGCGGTTGAGGATGTGGATATCTTTGAGGGGCCATTCTTCTGCCTACTACACATGGCAAATTACATTTTGGACATGTAGAGTTTAAAGTCTCTGTGGTATTTTCCAGTGGAATGTCTTATGTGTAGCTGTAAAGAGGAGTCTGGAGCTCAGTAAAATATTTTCTCTGGTGATATAGGTTTAAGGAAGTATTGATATATTCGTAGTCGAAGCTGTGGATATGGAGGAGCTCACGATGGAAGGGTGAGTACACTGAGAAGAGGAGGGAAAGGAAGGGAAGTTGGGGAAGATTAGGGAGGGGAAAAGTCAAGGATAGAAGATAGGGGGAGGGAAAGAAATTAAGGACCCTATATACACTTTTGGGGGCATGTGAGACTTTGAAGAAAATTACTGAGGGGTGTTTTTTTGATCAAAAAGTGATGGTTCAAGTCGTTTGCTACCAGGGGCAGTGGCAAGGATCTTAAGGAGAGTGATGAAGGTTTGAAATGGTTGTTGAAGGACTGAAGGAAGGGGAGCTGACTAAAGATTGGTTAAAAGGATTGCTGAGTTGTCCCTGGGGCTTAGCTGAACTTATTCCAGTATTCTTCTGAGAGGCTGATGAAAACTAAACTTCTCCAAGAAAGATAGACATGGTTGATAATTAACTATGCACCAATCTAGTCACCTCATCAAGAGAGGAATGTGGATATTAGGGCTACCCATGAATTATATCACAATTTGTGCCTTGTTTCATGTGGAAAAATAATTCTGAATTCCAAACAACAAATTAAAAACCAAACCTTGTCACTTGATCCACTGACAATTCCTCTGTCTTTTAATATTCTGGTCCCACTGATTCTCTAACCTTATTTTTGACTCTACTCCTTGTCTCCCGGGCTCTAGTTAGCTAGTTTCTTCACTGACGCAATACTTTACCTTTTGGTCTTCGCTTATGACCGCCTCTTCCACCTGATATTCAGGCTTTCTCCCCAGTGCTTCCGCCAATAGCACTTAACCTGAAAGGTGGGTGCATGCTTCACTGTAATAACTTGTGGCCCATCTCTCGTCTGAATTCCTCTATCTCTTATGGCTGCACTACCGCTTACGGGAGCCCTTAACTGAGAACTCGCTTGTGTCATTATCTATAGCTTCTCATGTGTTAGTGTTCTCAGAGCTCCTATTCACTTGTTCAGTTAATATTCTTTTGTCTCGTATGTGCCAGACCCTATACCAGGGGCTGGGCATAAAGTCATGTTCCAAACAGATGTGGTCCTTATTTCTACTTCTGCACTTCCCACATCACATAAAGTAGTGCAGAGCCCATGACAGGCACCTAAAAATACACGCCATTGCTTATGAGATGATGCAAGATACGTGTCAAGGCTACACTTGACTCCTGTGCCAATTCGAAGTGAGGATCCAGGGCTCCGCTGTACTAGATATACTGTAACATGTACTTTTTCTTGAAAACCCATCAGGAGGACCCAGATGCTTTCCAGAGAACAAAGAGATACTGAATAGAAGACTGATTTTAGGCTTGGAATGTAAATGCTTCAGGTGATAACAGACATTCGTCAGACTAATGAATGGGCAGGGAAACCAAAATACAGGCTGCAGAAGATTCTGAAATTATAGGTCACCATACTGAGAGAGTACAGAAAGGAGCATTCTGGCTTTCCTGGAAACTAAAAGACACCCCAAGTCTGCAGCAATTAACAGTAAGTTTGAAGGTGCTTAGTTGAGCTGTCTTGTAAGTGGAAATAATATCATTTATGGAGGTCCTGGGACCCACTCAAGGTGAAATTAAGCAGATTCAAAAACTACTTGCTTAGAATTTGTTGTATAAGATCGGAGAAGGGGAGAATGAACCGGTAAACCAACTGACTCACGTTGGGGTCTTTGGGATCTCCTCCTCCCATGGCCAAAGAGTAAAGAAAATCTGAGATCAATAGCTTTTTTCTATGGACAAAATAATTTTGTTACGTGTACATGCGTGAGTGTGTGTGTGTGGTACACAAGGGTGTGGGGAATGCTAACTTTGAATTGGGGTGAGATTGTCTGACAGGCAACAAAGTAATTATGGGATTGATAAGATTAGACATGACTCTAGGATGAGAATTTTTGTAACGAAATGAAATGAAAAAGGAGAGAATGAGGGAGTTAAGCAAATAATCTTTTGCAGTTGGGTGGAAGCTTCTGAATTTGTGTGGGAGTGGAGGTGGGCAGGCAGGGGAGGTCCACAAACAGGGGGTTTGGAGTTAGGAGAGGTTGGTAAAGCAGCCTGTAGAATTGGAGCAAGGCTTGGAAAGTTTGGGAGAGAGGAGTTTGAGTGTTCACTGGTGAAGAAAAGAGACTGTGGGCGTGGGAGTACATAGGGACCTTCAGGAAGAGAAATGTCATCTCACATCTATGGATGATCGCATTGAACTAGCCAGAAAGAGACCAGGACCTCATTCCATACTCAGAATAACTCTGTGAGACAAGTGTTAAGATTGTTTTTATTTTCCAGAAGAGGAAGCTGATTCCTAAAGTGACAGGTGACTAGTAGATGGAAAATTCAGGAGTGGAACCCCACTTTTTAGAATATACAGATCCCTTTCTCTTTCCACTGATAGATATGAACTCATGTAATATACATAGGCGGGAAGAACAAGGAATTTTGAGTCAAATAGTTTGACTGTGGCAACCTTCGCATCCTACTGATTCTATCTCCACCCAAGGCTTCACTTTCACCCCTAAACTGAAGATACTTCACCTAAGTGTGACTTCTCTTCTCAGGTCCATATTTAAAGTTGTGACTGTCTATTGGGATCTCCTCCTGGATAACTTTCCCCTGAACCACTTTCTCCTCAGCTTGCTGTTTTTCCTCACTAATGCTTTTCTTGTACCCAGCTTCAAGGGCTCGGAGTTATCTTTGACTCCTCCCCTCACATTTCACACTCAGTCTTATCAATTATTTCTCTCAAAATTGTCCCTTCTTTTCTGTTCCTCCTCCTTCTATCTTCTACCACCTTACCCATAACTCTGATCCTCATCACTTCTTCCCTGGACAGTTGCAAAATCTCCCTGTCTGGTGTCCTTAATTATAGCTTCTTCAGCTTCGTTTAATTCATCCTAAGTCTCATTGATAAATTAATCACTCTAAAATTTCAGCTCTTGGCATATAGCTCTTCTGCTCAGAAAACTTTGGTAGGCCCCATTGTTTAGTAAATCAGGTACAGACTCACAAAATATAGTAGGTAATATTTATTGAGCATTTACTATATTCTGGGCACTGATTACAGCAAATGAATGCTCTCCTTTAATCCTCAAAACAACTGTGAGTTTCCGTTGTCCTCATTTTACAGAAAAGGCAGTTGAGGACCACTGATGCTAAATAACTTGCTCAAGGTCACATGGTAAACAAACGATGGGGCTAGGACCTGAGCCAGTCACCTGATTTTCGAGCCTGTACATCATGTTGCCATCTTAACTTAGTTGCCACTTTTGGGCAGTAAAGATTAGGCTCATAGTAGCTAAATTGAACACATCCTGCTCACAAACATATCTGATGACTCCTAAATGTCATTTGTGAAGTTTTCCTCCCCGCCCAGATCCCAAACTGCAAAGTTCTGCTTATTCTTAAAGACCTAGTCAAATTTACCTCCTTCATGATGTCGCTCCCCATCCCTCCAACCAGATGTGACCTTGCCCTCCTTTGAATCTCAGGAAGCTTCCAATATCATAAGCATTTGCTCACTTTATCTTTTGCCACTGGTTAGAACCCCTTCTCTTCTAAGGCAGGAGCCCATCTTCATACGTTGTTAAGTGCGTTCAATTGGATGATTTGATACAAAGTTCCTGGAAAAATTGCAATGGGTCCAGGTGTCAGACTCTGTGCCCCATGTCTATGCATATCTTCTTAATCAATGTGCAATTTAGAGCTGAGGATCCCTGAACAGAGTAGAAATCCAGGCTGTAATCTGACAGGTTTCTGGCCAATGTAAACAGGTGCTTATTAGGGAATGAACTGAATGTAAAATTGCTTAGCCCCTCCCTGGCTTTGGCTCTGTGAGTCTGGGTTTAGGGGACTAAAGAAGCGAAAGTACCTCTCCGAACTAAATAATTTTCTTTTAATTAGGAAGGCTAAGCTCATTGTTTTCTTCTTTTTCTAAAGATTTTATTGTTCTTTTTTCTCCCAAAGCCCCCCGGTACATAGTAGTATATTTTTAGTGGGTCCTTCCAGTTGTGGCATGTGGGATGCCGCCTCAGCATGGCTTGATGAGCATGCCATGTCCATGCCCAGGATCCGAACTGGCGAAACCCTGGGCCACTAAAGTGGAGTGTGCAAACTTAACCACTTGGCCACAGGGCCGGCCCCCTGAGCTTTTGTTTTCAAAGCTCGTTCTAATCCCCCTAATTAGATACAGGATCTTGAACTTTCTTCCTGGGTTTTGCCCCAGGACGACACGTTGAAAGTTAACCTTCAGCACTGAGACAAGTTTTACCCTTCAGTTTACAATTTGCTAAAACCTTAACTGATAAATAATGTTGACTGAAGTGGAAAATTGAGGAGTGATCTTAGTGATTCTGGCCCAAACTTATTTTTCACCAGAAATATCCAAATAACCAAAGCAAAGTATAAACAGGAGGTTGTGTACTGAACCCTGAAGTGCTAGGATTCTGACGCACGACTTGGAGCTCAGTCATAGAAAATTGAAGAGAAATAGAAAGAGGCTCCACTTGTGTATCCATTCAACTAATATTGGTAAAGTACCTACCATGTGGGGGTGGTGCGGGAACTGCAGACAGAGTCAGAAGTATACGGTGAATATAAAAGATCAAGTCCTTGATGTCTTCTGTGTACGTGATTCACTGTGTGTTGACTGGGGAACTTTGCTCACTCAAAGGGTGGCACAGCTGGAAAGATGCTTTCAGGAAGGGTTTAGGTTCATTCGGTAGACATGTAAAGGGTCGCTGAAGGAAAAATAGCGCTGTGTGAGAACAGATTCCTCTCCCCGTGAGGAACAGCACACACATGACCATATTCCTTGGTGACATAATGTTGGCCTGACTGGGCCGCTAGTTTATATTAGTATAGAAATGCTTGTTTCTTTGTTCCTTTTTCTTGTTCATGGAGTGATTCAGCTGTTACTTCAATCCTCCACCGAAGCATGCAGCTAAGCTTTCTGATCTTTAAATTTGTATGATCATTCATGCACATCTATTGATTTTCTTTTTTGATTACACCAATTTGCATGATTATTATTCTCACTAAAGTTAAGAATCTTGCAGGTGTCAATTACTATGATTAAAATAAGATAATATAAATACTTATTCTGAAGTTCGAGTTTAACGTTTAAAAAATTGAATACTTTTGATGTGTTCTGAGCTGCACTTTCATCGAGTCGTCGGTAGGTGGCAGCACATTATCTTTTGCTCGTTGTTGAAGGAGAAAGAAGGGGATAGGTTTTTCAACAAACCCTGTTTTTGGAAAGGCAGCCCTGACTAGAACAAAGGCAAATAGTTTCCATACATAATCCTCATTATCTCATAAAGGTATTGCTTTAATCATATACATTATTTTGTATTTCTAGGCCTTTATTTTAAATTCTATTCACATTGTCTCATCACTGACACACGATTACATGTACCAAATTAGCTTTATTTGGGTTTTGAGAAATTTAGCTTTCTGTGATTAAAAAGGCCACTTAAGAGATGAACACCCTGAGTAATGTGAACTTGTTTTGCAAAGCTGTCTCTGAGCCGATGTTGGAGGTCAGGGGTCGGGAGAGTAGGGAGAAATTGTCTTCCCTACATCAGTTTTCAGGGTTGTTATCGTACCTCCTCAGGGTGAAACAGATGGAAATAAAAATCTCTGATCTATTATTTAGCCATTTGGACCTTAGACGTTTTCAAGCATTTTGATCTATGCCTGTGTTTTTAGAAAAAAGGGGTATATCTCTGTTTAGAAAGATTCAAAATAATTCTGAACGCATTCACTTGGCATTTAAAGATTTTATTTTTTTTCCCCTTTTTCTCCTCAAATCACCCCGGTACATAGTTGCATTTTTTTTTTTAGTTGTGGGTCCTTCTAGTTGTGGCATGTGGGACGCTGCCTCAGCATGGCCTGATGAGCGGTGCCCTGTCTGCACCCAGGTTCCGAACCAGTGAAACCCTGGGCTGCCGAAGCGGAGCACGCGAACTTAACCTCTTGGCCATGGGGCTGGTCCCACACTCGGCATTTGAAGCTAGAAACTTCCAAGCTTCAAAAAATGTATGAGGAGAAAGTAATCGGCTCCATTCAACAAATAGTTATTGAGTGCTCCTTTATTTAATTATCCAGCAAACACTTTCTGACCTTTGTTCTTTAAAAGGTGTTACGCTGGTTGCTGTAGAAGCACCAAGTGAGTATGACATGGTTTCTGCCCTCAGGTAATTGTTCTACGGCAGAGGAGTAGACATGTGTACGATCAAATATATATGAGGCTTATGGTTTGTGTTCAATAAAAGTTTGTTGAATGAATGACTTGCCATAAATAGTTGTTAAAATGTGCTACAGTGCTGCAAAGGGGGGAAATCAGGTAGAGAGGGTAGGGAAGGGTAAATGGAAGATGTGGTTTCTGCCCTGGCTTTGGAGAAAAGATGTGCTGGAGCACCAGGGAGTAGGCAAGTTGGGAAACATCAGGTAGTCCAGCTTGTGGAGGCGAGCTCAGGCACAGCTTGTGCTTAAAGAGTCATCCGGGTACACAGGGGACAAAATAAGCCCCCGGCAGTGCATTTACTAAATTGTGAGTCGGGTTGTAGACTTGCACAATCAGCGTTTTAGCGGGACCCTCCAGGCTGGCCTTTGGCATTCAGTCCCTTGTCAGGTGCTTGTTCTTCCTTGTCAACCCAGGTAACAATTGGTAGCAATTTTTTCTTTCTTTATTCAGATCAATGAGTTTTTAAACATGATACACACTCATTTAAAAATTCAAGCAATTCTGAAAAATATGAATAAGGACAAAACACCCCAGGGGCTGGCCCCATGACCGAGTGGTTAAGTTCGCGCGCTCCACTTCGATAGGCCAGGGTTTTGCTGGTTTGGATCCTGGGTGAGGACCTAGCACCACTCATCAGGCCACGCTGAGGCGGCATCCCACATAGCAGAGCCAGAAGGACCTACAACTAGAATATAAACTATGTACTGGGGGGCTTTGGGGAGGAGAAGAAGATGAAAAAAAGAGAAGATTGGCAACAGATGTTAGCTCAGGCGCCAATCTTAAAAAAAAAAAAAGAGGGGCCGGCCTGGTGGCGCAGCGGTTAAGTTTGCACGTTCTGCTTCAGCGGTGGGGGTTTGCTGGTTCAGATCCTGAGTGCGGACCTATGCATCGCTTGTCAAGCCATGCTGTGGTAGGCATCTGATATATAAAGTAGAGAAAGATGAGCATGGATGTTAGCTCAGGGCCAGTCTTCATCAGCAAAAAGAGAAGGATTGGCAGCAGATGTTAGGTTAGGGCTAATCTTCCTCAAAAAGAACAAAAAAAGGAGCAAACACCCCAAATGTTATCACCTATGAAAAAAATCATTGTTAACATCAGGTATGACTTCAGACCTCTTCTGTTGCTTAGACACAGATGGAGGGCTGGCTGGCTAGGAATAATTTTGTAAAAATGAGACCATGCTGTGCATGCTAATTTTACATTAGAGCATTACGTTTAATTCTACTTGAACTTAAAAATAAACTGTGATAAAAAATGAAGGAATTATGGGATCTTAGGTAAATGTTTTTTTAATTTTAGTTGCTTTAAAAAAAATCGGTAATGTATTCATGTGCTACAAATTCCAAAAGCTACTTGTTGGTGAAAAGCCAGTGAAAATTCCCTCTCCCCTTCTGTCTCCCATCTACGCAATCTCCTTCCCCAGAGATGTCCATGTTAGCAATTTCTTGTCCACCTTTACGGAGAGTTCAGTGTTTTAAAAAATTCTTTACCACAGAGGTATTAGTCCCTAAGATTAAGGAAAAAAAAGTTATAAATGATTGTAAAAAGCCTTACAAGTTTTGAGCTATGATGTTTTTATAATTTTAAGTTTTAATGCTTTTTTATAATAGTAGTATCTAATGCTGGGCACTAGGCTAGGAACTTTACATGGATTACTTCATTTGATACCCACAACATTATCCTCCTCATCTTACTGGTAAGGGAACTGAGGAGGCAGGTTCAATCATTTGTCTGAGGCCAAAAATGAGAATTGACAGAGCCAAGATTGAAACTCAGGGCGCCTAGGTCCTGCACTGCCCACTGCACACACTGCCTCCTTTGCATGCTGGGTATAATGCCCGTGCATTCCCCTGGCATGTCCACTCATTTCTTGTGTAGCTTGATTCATCTCGAGTAGTTTTTTCCAAGAAGGGCTATATCTGCTAAGGCCTTTCATGTTTGAGAATGTGTACCTACTATCTTTATTTTCAAATAACAAAACTGTCTGGGTATTCGTAAGTCACACTTTCTTTCCCTTGGGATTTTTTTTTTTTTTTTAAAGATTTTATTATTTCCTTTTTCTCCCCAAAGCCCCCTGGTACATAGTAGTGTATTCTTTGTTGTGGGTCCTTCTAGTTGTGGCATGTGGGACGCTGCCTCAGCGTGGTCTGATGAGCAGTGACATGTCCGCGCCCAGGATTCGAACCAACGAAACACTGGGCCGCCTGCAGCGGAGCGCGCGAACTTAACCACTCGGCCACGGGGCCAGCCCCCCCTTGGGATTTTTTAAACAAAGCTCCATTGTCTTCTGGCATCGTTTGTTGTGGAGAAGTCCGAGTCAGTTTAACTTTCTTCTCCCATGTCTGTGATGTGCTTTTCCTACCTCCATTTTCTCAATAAAAAATTCAATTAAAAAATGAAGGGGAGGTGCTGGCCCCATGGCTGAGTGGTTAAGTTTGCGCGCTCCACTTTGGTGGCCCAGGGTTTCCCCGGTTCAGATCTTGGGCATGGACCTAGCACCGCTCATTAAGCCGTGCTGAGGCGGCATCCTGCATAGCACAACTAGAAGGACCTACAACTAGAATATACAACTATGTACTGGGGGGCTTTGGGGAGAAAAAGAAGAAGAAGGAAAAAAAAGATTGGCAACAGATGTTAGCTCAGGGCCAATCTTTAAAAAAAATGGGAGAGGATGCCACTTGTGGCATAGTGGTTAAGTTGGTGTGCTCTGCTTTGGCATCCCAGGGTTTGTGGGTTTGGACCCCAGATGTGGACCTACACACTGTTCATCAAGCCATTGTATGTGGTAGCATCCCACATACAAAATAGAGGAAGATTTGGCACAGAGGTTAGCTCAGCAACAATCTTCCTTACCAAAAAATGAAGGGGAAAAAGGTTGCTCCAAACCCCCCACCAACACACCCACAAAAGTAAATGTCTTATGTATTATATTCTTTCGTCCTAATGACTCTCGCCCAAGTGGTTGGATGGGGACTGTGGCAAGGAGTGGTCTGCCAGCTGAAGGAGGATAGGAGGGGAGCAGAAAATGAGCCTGTAGATAATGTTGAGCCAAGGGGTGATAAGATGTGTTTGGAGCTGTGTCACAGAAGGAATAACCCTCGTAGGACTGTGTTAAATGGAGGCTTATGGAGTCAGGAAACGTGAGATAAACTAGGAGCTCAGGATACCCTGCATGGTATAATTTTGGGGGTACTAAACAGTTCCCTCAGTTTAATAACCATCCCTTTCTGTTCTTGGTATTCGAAATTTGCATTTTAGTCAACCCTTGTATGAAGGTTTATCCCATTTGCAGCGCACTTATGTTGTCTGGGAGGCTGGTGTGTCTCATTGCTGGCATCAGTTTATCTAGCTCAAGTCTGTCCAACTAGATTAAGATTGGGGAGTACAGGGGTGGATAAGAGATCATGAAGTCTGGTGGTAGAGGAGAGGCTCAGGAAGTGAGCTGCCATGTTGAGCTGCCATGCGGGTGGCATGATGGGGTGCATTAGTGTCGTTCTAGACCATCTAGGAAGCCACTAGAGGACTAGGGGAGGACGTGGGGACTGACGTGTACAGTCTTACCCATTCTTTGCATGTATTATTTCATCAAATCTTGCAACAATTTTCTGTGAGCTAAGTGTTACTATCACTATTTGAAAGAGAAAAAAGCTGAGGCTCAGATAATTTAAGTAATTTGTCCAAGAGCACATAGTTCGAAGGTAGCAGAGCCTGGATGTCCTTGGAGAGAGATTTGGATCGCCAAACCAGGGCTTTCCTATTGCACCACATCACCTTCTGTTGGGCAGTTTGACTTTATCAGAATCTTACGTTTAATGAAAAATTCATCTCATGGATGAATCGGTGCAAATCCTATGCATTTTATAAGTAGCTAAAGGTAAAAAGATCAAATCCACCTCTAGTTAACTTTCAGTATCTCCGATCTCAGCCAGGTTTCTGGAAAGAATTACCTCCATATTTGGTCACCACTTCCTCACTTTCATTCTCTCTTCAACTCCCTCCCACCAGGCTTCATCCTCGCCAGCCACTGGAAGTGCTGGCGCTTGGGCCACCAAGGACCTTCCACTCATGAGAGGAGTTTTACTTGAACTTTTAACAGCTTTCAACAAGGCAGCCAATACTTTTCAATAATGGCTGCATATTAGAATCACCCAGGGAGCATTTAAAAAAAATATCGAGGCCTGGGCTCAATTCCCTGAGATTGTGGTGTGATTAGTAGGGTGGGACTTCATCATTAGCACAATGAGCAGTACTTGGGGGCTTTTGAATACTCAGGAGCATTGGGGAATGGATTCAACAGGAGTCAGTGATTGAGTCAATACAGGGGGAGGGGAGGGGAGAGAGAGGCAGGTATCAAGGATGATTCACAGGTTTCTGGCACGTGTGACTGGGTCGGCGTGGGACCATTACTAGGATGTAGAACTCGAGAGAGAGAGCAAATAGGAGAGAGCGGCAGATGGGGATGGAGAGTTCGTGTTGCCCTGTTAAATCTGGCACGTTTGTGCGTGTACCCAAGTAGAGATCAAAGGGCGTGATTGGATATTTGAATCTGGAGCTCAGAAGGGAGTCAGGAGTGGTCAGCATTGTTAAAAACAAGACAATAGGTCCAACATGGAGTCACTAAGCCCCATGTCGCCAAACTGAGATTTAACCTAATTACGGTTTTGGCCCTCCCAGAAATGGAATCTTAAACCAGTCAGTCAGGAATCACCTGATCAGCACTAGGTAGGTGATCTGCCTGAGTGACCCCTGCCATCCCCTAAGGTAACCTTGCAATAGCCAATCCACTTTTTGCCTAGTATAACTTCCTTGTTCCTGCTCCCTTCTACTTATAAAAGTCTGTTGTTGTGTACAGCTCCTCAGAGCTCCTTTCTATCTGCTAGATTGGATGCTGCCTGATTCACGAATCACTGGGTAAAGCCAATAAGATCTTTAAAATTTACTCAGTTGAATTTTGTTTTTTAACAGCATGTGGATTATATGTAAGGCCATGGGTGGATGAAATTGTTGATGGAGAGAAGAGAGAGACAGAAGAGGGAACAGGGGCAAATCCTATAGGGCTCTGTCATGTAGAGATCAGTGGGGAAGGCAGAACTAGCAAGACAAACCATGTGAAGAAGTGGCCAGTGAAGCAGAAGGAAAACAGAGAGCGTGGAGGTACAGAGACCAAGAGAAGAGGAAATCACAGAGGAGGAAATTTATTGGTAGTGGTTCTCAGCCTGCCTGAATGCTAGACTTAACCGCAGAACATTAAAAAAGATACTGATGCTGGTCCTGCCTCTTGAAGGCTCTTCCTTCTGCCTCCCCACACCCACCTCACCTACCTCCTGGCTAACCCTCTTAGTCCTTAGAGCCTCCACTTAAAGGTCACTCTCCAAGCCCCAATATAAAGATACTCCTGTCTGTGCTTTCTCTTCTCAGCACTAAACAGGACTTGTAATAATAAATTTACTTGTGTGATATTTGTTTAAAGACAGTTTCTCTACCAGACTGTAAACTCGATATGAAAGAGCAGGGACCATGTTGTTTGGTTCACCTCTCTAGTCTCAGGACCTTGCGGGTACCTGGCGTAGCAGGTGATTAATAAGTACTTGTTGAGTAAATGCTTAGGGAAACAAGTTTATTTGATCTTGCCAGAATATCTATGTTATTAACAAAATTTTAGTGATACCAGTGTTCCCGCACCAGGTTCATTTTTGCCTGTTGCCTGGGAAGCCAAACACTGAAACGACGAGGTTGCAGCAGAGATAGGGTTTAATCACAAGGCAGCCAAGCGAGGAAGTGGGAGAGTGAGTCTGAAATCTGCCTCCCCAAAAACGGGGACTCAGCGATATTTATGGGGTAGGGGGGCAAGGTGGTCTGAGGCGTGGCAATAGATGATTGGAGGGGAGGAGAGGTGAGGCAACTGATGATCTGCGCAAGCGTAGTCAGACTTCATGCCTCTTCATAGGATGCATGTTCACAAAATGGTAGCCTTCGCATGATCTGAGAGTGGAGTTTTTAGCCTCTTAACATCAAAAGGTCACTTACTGGGCATCTGCATTGGCCAAGTTGAGGGGTTGGTGGTCTCAACTGGCCTGAAATGGACAAGGGGTTCCAATTCCTGAAAAACAGCTCAAACCGCCATTACCATGGTGACCCAGGTTCCAGGGAGATCTTATCTAGAGCAGCCTAGTGGGAGTCAGACAGCATATTGCCTGAACAGCACAGTTAACAATGGGTGAGGGAACAACTAAAAACGATAATCAGTAATTGCAAAAAGGAAAAAAAAACTTTGGTTACTAGCTACTTAATCATCAATGGCCAGCTGTTTGCCAGTTTCACTAGGGAGAATTCTAATCCAGAAATCCTTTACCTTAATAATTTAAACAGGGGCCGGCTCCGTGGCC